>NC_047575.1:49559135-49566635 GCF_011004845.1 Esox lucius | reverse complement strand
GAAATGACATGCATATCGCCGACCTACAAACGGACTACCTAAACCCTGTGGTGAAGGGACCCCCAGCGTCCCAAATTCCTGCGACTATCCCGATCTGCAATGTCCTGGTGGTGCCACCTTGCCCCCACTTCCTAAATATTCAGAGTGATCTCCAAGTGCCTTTTATTATATCCGTCTTCTGATCTGTACTGGTCATTTGAATTTTCTTCCAGTAAATTTTTTTCCACTTAATTATTGTTGGTTACAAGGTCTTATTAAGGGTGAAAAAAAGGTCTGACATGATTTGTCTTGATTCCAGCCTTTACATCTGCAAAATCTACATTTCAATAAGGATTTGTAGACTTTTGAAATGCACAGTGTATGCTATATATCCTGATATAATAATACTGGAATATACTGGTTTTAATGTTTGTCCATATCTCTTCATTTTATATTAGTGTTTTGTGTCCACATCTCAATTCATGTTAAATGGTTTGGTTTCCGGGTTTCAAGGTTTATTTGTCAAATGCCCCGAACAACACAGCATTATCCTGCACAATGACATTCTTGTGACATGGCACCCGACAACTACGTAGTGAGAATTAAGAAGAAAATATGAGCAAAAATACAGACAGACCCCCTGAAAAGTATCATAATAAAATAAAGCTAAAATATACATAACACTGTACCCAAGCAGCAGTTAAAAATAAAAAGAGTACTGTAAACTAGCAGCAATCTGGGTAGTAGTATTGAATATTATAGATATGGCAAGTATGGCAGTAACATACAGTGTAAAACTAGCAGCAATTGGTGGAGTTGTTGAATATTATAGATACATATGAGTGTAACAAGCTTATGAATTACGTAGTGAGAATTTAAGGTGAAAAGTTTATACACAGCAAAAATATACATAACACTGTACATAGCAGCAGTTTAAAGAGTACTATAAACTGGCAGCAATATTGGTAGTGGTATTGAATATTGTAGATACAGCAAGTATGGCCGTAATATAAATTAAAATGTAAACTAGCATACATTTCAGAAATGTATGCTAGTTTTTGTAATTTTGTAAACTAGCATAAAAAAAAAATTTGGGTGGGGGACTATGAACACTATGGTAGCAGTATTGAGTATTATAGATACATTTGAGTGTAATATGCTTATAAAAGAGGCCCATTAAAAGTACCTGAAAGGACATCAGAGCATCTGGAAAGTTTGTGTGTGATCAGTATGATCATGGATCAGTGTTACTGGTCGAGGAGCCAGGTGGCCTGAGGGAAAAAAACTGTGAGTCTGGAAGTGCCCTGATGCTCCAGTAGCTTCTACCAGATGGCAGCAGTGTGAACAGATCATAGCCTGAGTGGCTGTGATCTTTGATGATGTTTCATGTATCGTGTATGGTAGCTGCCTCGCACGGAGAGAACAACAGTGTTGAAAGCAGAGCTGAAGTCCATGAACAGCATCATCACGTATGTGTTGCCTTTTTCCAGGTGGGAGAGGGCGGTGTGTGTCGTCAGTAGATCTAGAAAGGTGTCTGAGGTGTCAGGAAGGGTGGTGCAGAAGTGAGTTCTGACCAGCCACTCAAAGCACTTCATGATGGTGGAGGTCAGTGTTACAGGGTGGTATTCATTCAGGCAGGTGATGGAAGGTTTTTTCGGTACAGGGAAGATGGTTGTCTGTTTGAAGCAGGAGGGGACTACAGAAAGAGACAGGGAGAGGTTGAATATGGAGGTGAAAACCTCTGCTAGTTGGTCAGCGCATCCCCTGAGGACATGGCCTGGAATGCCATCTAGCCCTGGTGACTTCTTAGGGTTCTCTCTTTTAGAAATCTCAAAGAAGGAATGGTGTTGCAAACGCACTGGTTAGTCCACATGCTGTATCTCTTTATTTAATCAGTGAGGTTAGTGTCTGTATCTCTTTATTTTATATGACGAGTTAGTGTCTGTATCTTTTTATTTTATCAGAGGGGTTAGTGTCTGTATCTCTTTATTTTATCTGAGGTGTTAGTGTCTGTATCTTTTTATTTTATCAGAGAGGTTAGTGTCTGTATCTCTTTATTTTATCTGAAGGGTTAGTGTCTGTATCTCTTTATTTTAGCGGAGAGGTTAGTGTCTATATCTCTTTTTTTATCGAAGCAGTTAGCGTCAATATATCTTCATTTTATCTGAGGGGTTAGTGTCTGTATCTCTTTATTTTATCTGAGAGGTTAGTGTCTGTACCTCTTTATTTTATCAGAGAGGTTAGTTTCTGTATCTCTTTATTTTATCTGAGGTGTTAGTGCCTGTATTTCTTTATTTTATCAGAGGGGTTAGTGTCTGTACCTCTTTATTTTATCTGAAAGGTTAGTGTCTGTACCTCTTTATTTTATCTGAGAGGATAGTGTCTGTATGTCTTTATTTTATCTGAGGTGTTAGTGTTTGTATCTTTTTATTTTATCTGAGAGGTTAGTGTCTGTATCTCTTTATTTTATCTGAAAGGTTAGTGTCTGTATTTCTTTTTTTTTATCGGAGAGGTTAGTGTCTATATCTCTTTTTTTATCGGAGCAGTTAGCGTCAATATATCTTCATTTTATCTGAGGGGTTAGTGTCTGTATCTCTTTATTTTATCTGAGGTGTTAGTGTCTGTACCTCTTTATTTTATCAGAGAGGTTAGTGTCTGTATCTCTTTATTTTATCTGAGGTGTTAGTGCCTGTATTTCTTTATTTTATCAGAGGGGTTAGTGTCTGTACCTCTTTATTTTATCTGAGAGGATAGTGTCTGTATGTCTTTATTTTATCTGAGGTGTTAGTGTTTGTATCTTTTTATTTTATCTGAGAGGTTAGTGTCTGTATCTCTTTATTTTATCTGAGAGGTTAGTGTTTGTATCTCTTTTTTTATCTGACGAGTTAGTGTCTGTATCTCTTTATTTTATCTGAGAGGTTAGTGTCTGTATCTCTTTTATCTGAGGTGTTAGTGTCTATATCTCTTTATTTTATAAGAGAGGTTAGTGTCTGTACCTCTTTATTTTATCTGAAAGGTTAGTGTCTGTATCTCTTTATTTTATCTGAGGGGTTAGTGTCTGTATCTCTTTATTTTATCTGAGGGGTTATTGTCTGTATCTCTATATTTTATCTGAGGTGTTATTGTCTGTATCTCTTTATTTTATCTGAGGGGTTATTGTCTGTATCTCTATTTTATCTTAGAGGTTAGTGTCCACAACTCTTTTATTATCGGAGCCGTTAGTATCTATATCTCTTCATTTTATCTGAGAGGTTAGTGTCTGTATCTTGTTATTTTATCTGAGGGGTCAGTTTCAATCTCTCCTTTTTTATTGGAGCAGTTAGTGTCTATATCAAATCAATTCACTAGGTGCTTTATTCGCATGCATGGATGGTTGCCACTGTTGCCAAAGCGAACATGTTTAGGTAGCTATAGTGATACAGTACATAAATAAATACAATGAAACTATAAAAGCACAATCAAAATAAATGAATGCTGTATACCAAATAAAATTGACAGTTTTACAGAGAATATACATATTCATTTGTATACATGAATATACAAATAAATAACAATAATCAGACATCTACAGTGAGGGAAAAAAGTATTTTATTCCCTGCTGATTTTTTACGTTTGCCCACTGACAAAGAAATTATCAGTCTATAATTTTAATAGTAGGTTTATTTGAACAGTGAGAGACAGAATAACAACAAAAGAATCCAGAAAAACGCATGTCAAAAATGTTATGAATTGATTTGCATTTTAATGAGTGAAACAAGTATTCAACCCCTCTGCAAAACATGACTTAGTACTTGGTGGCAAAACCCTTATAGTTAGGTTTTGCCACCAAGTGTCACTCCAGGACCTTAATGTGCTTCTTCTTGAGCCACTCTTTTGTTGCCTTGGTCGTGTGTTTTGGGTTATTGTCATGCTGGAATACCCACCCACGACTAATGTTCAATGCCCTGGCTGAGGGAAGTAGGTTCTCATCCAAGATTTGACAGTACATGGCCCCGTCCATCGTCCTTTTAATGTGGTGTGGTCCTGTCCCCTTAGCAGAAAAACACCCCCAAAGCATAATGTTTCCACCTCCATGTTTCACAGTGGGGATGATGTTCTTGGGGTCATAGGCAGCATTCCTCCTCCTCCAAACACGGCGAGGTGAGTTGATACCATAGACCTCGATTTTGGTCTCATCTGACCACAACACTTTTACCAAGTTCTCCCCTTGACAGTTCTTTTGTGTTTCTTCAATTTGCGAATAATCGCACCAACTGTAGTCACCTTCTCACCAAGCTGCTTGGCAAGGGTCTTGTAGCCCATTCCAGCCTTGTGTAGGTCTACAATCTTGTCCCTGACATCCTTGGACAGCTCTTGGCCTTGGTGGAGAGTTTGGAATCTGATTGATTGATTGCTTCTGTGGACATGTGTCTTTTATACAGGTAACAAGCTAAGATTAGGAGCACTACCTCGTTACCTGTATAAAGGACATCTGGGAGCCAGAAGTCTTTCTGATTGAGAGGGGATCAAATACTTATTTCCCTCATTAAAATGCAAATCAATTTATAAATACTGCTTGGTCTATTGTTTCCATACTTTCACCCAAGAGAATGCACATTTTCTCCTCAGCAGATAGTTCCATAAAACTAGCAATAACTTCTTTAAATTTCAATAAATAGATATCTCTAATTGACTCATACGTAGAGGAGTAGAGGAGGAAGTGCTGTTCATTTTCAACTTCTCTTGAATCACAGTGTTTACAAAATCTCTCTTCTCTGACCACCCATGTTTTTTTAAGCCGTCCTGTCTCTATAGCCAGGCTATGATCCCTGAGTCCTGTCTCTATAGCCAGGCTATGATCACTGAGTCCTGTCTCTATAGCCAGGCTATGATCACTGAGTCCTGTCTCTATAGCCAGGCTATGGTCACTGAGTCCTGTCTCTATAGCCAGGCTATGATCCCTGAGTCCTGTCTCTATAGCCAGGCTATGATCACTGAGTTCTGTCTCTATAGCCAGGCTATGATCACTGAGTCCTGTCTCTATAGCCAGGCTATGATCCCTGAGTCCTGTCTCTATAGCCAGGCTATGGTCACTGAGTCCTGTCTCTATAGCCAGGCTATGGTCACTGAGTCCTGTCTCTATAGCCAGGCTATGGTCACTGAGACCTGTCTCTATAGCCAGGCTATGATCACTGAGTCCTGTCTCTATAGCCAGGCTATGATCACTGAGTCCTGTCTCTATAGCCAGGCTATGGTTACTGATTCTGTACATCTTTCTTTTTTATATTATTTGATGTGTATGAGGGGTTGTGCTGACTTTATATCTCTATTTAGAAATTGGTAACATTGAAGTTTTTGATTACTTTAATTTCATTTTGCCAGTGGTTTGTGTAAGCATTCTGGAAAGAGGTTTTAATTTCTTTAAGTTTTGTTACTGAAGGTCTAATATTTGGATTTAGCTGATGCTTCTGGGCCAACTGCTTTAAAGGGTCACTCTCAGGCTTGTTGTGTTTGTACATAAAGGCCCTTTGATAATATTCTGGATCACATTGTGTTAGGTGAATCCAAAATGTAGTGGCTCTTTTCTCAATATTGAGTGCTAAGGGGAATCTCCTGAGTTCTGCCCTACATCCTAAGTTAGAGGAATTTCTGTGAACACCAAGGATATTTTTACAAAATTCCAAGTGTAACATTTCACTTGTGCTTTTGTCCCAAGATGTATCATTTAAATTGTTAAGGGGTCCTCAGATTTCGCTGCCATACAAAAGGATTGGAGATATGACAGAGTCAAATAATTTCAGCCAAATTCCAATTGGGGGATTGAGTTTATATGTTGTCTTTCTAATTGCAAAATATGCTCTGCGTGCTTAGAGAGAGTTAACGACTTTATGGCCATGTCAAAACACCCTGATTAACTTATAGTCAGACCAAGGTCAGTATAACAGGGAATCTATTTTATATGAGGGGTTAGTGTCCATATATCTTTATTTATCTGATGGGTTTGTGTCCATTTCTCTTAGTTATACATGAGGGGTTAGTGTCCATATATCTTTATTTTATCTAATGGGTTAGTGTCCATATCTCTTTATTTTATCTAATGGGTTAGTGTCCATATCTCTTTATTTTATCTAATGGGTTAGTGTCCATATCTCTTTATTTTATCTGGAGGTTCGTGACTATTTGTCTGGTAACCCAGAAAACACATGTATCAGAGAAAAAGAGGGAAAGAGAACAGAGAGAACAGAGAGGGCGAGGTTAGATAAACAAGAGAGAGGGGTAGGTGATGATGATAGACTCAGAGGAATACAGCCAGCCAACACTGCACTCTTTACATAACATAAACAGACGCACAAACACACGTACTGAGCCATCCCGCGATCTCCATCAGCTAGAAGGATTATCTCAACAGCTGTTGTGACATCACCATAGGATGGACCATCCTGTTCTGGCAACATTCTATGATCCTCCTCGCGCCTATTCAGACCCCAAGGCTGCAACAAAATCGTTTCGGTGTTACGGTGATCTCCCTAGACGTCATCTTGCCAGCGTGACGACACACACGGTTGTAGTTACCGTGCGAGGCGCCGCGCCCCCTTCGGCCCCAATCAGGAAGTGAATTTGAGGAAAATAGAGAAACGAGAGGCAGAGAATGACATAGAGGGGGGAGGTGGGAGAGGACGAGAGTCAGTCCGAAGGAGGGAAATATACTGTTCGGGATCCTAACGGAACGCCAACCGTCCCTTGCGAGTCGTGAGAAGCACGTAGGACCACCACAATGCTTATTAAGGAATTGTAAGTACCATCGCTGTGTCTGTTTTCTCTGTGAGCTTTACCATCCGCACGGCAGCGCTGCTGACATTGTGGCCAACGGCTACACAGAGAAAGGGAGGGATAGAAGAGGGAAGAGAGAAACTGGGAGAGAGGTGGGGGGAGAGAGAGAGAGAGGTATTACAGGCGCGCGTCGCGTTGGCTGGTACTGACATCCCTGACTTTGACGGTCTCAGCTAGCATTTCATTTGGAAAAAAACTTAACTAAATTGTAATTTATTTTTTGGTCATTATAGCAAATGTTTTATATCCCGTTTATACGGTGTTATTAAAATCCAATCCGTCAGCAGCCGGCTCGGCGCCGCGGTGCCCTTCACTTAGGCTTTAGTAACGGCCTGCCACCGTTTATTATAAGAAATGACGCGGTTTCGTTAGGTATCGGTGTTAGGGAACGAGAATAAGCCAAACCAGAAACGTATGGTAACGGTAGTGACAGGGAACCCGTTGGTTGTTAACGTTTTAGGGACCAGAGGACTGGAGCAAACGTGCGTGCCACAGCGTCGGTCCTCTCCTCGCGCCACCGTAGTGTTATTGATGCGCGCGGTGAAGGTGAAACTACAGAAATAGCTTTCTGCTAGCTAGCGGAGGTATGGAGGACCGAGGAATGTAGTCAGTGTGTAGAGCTGGAGAGATGGAGCGTCTGAGGAAGAACATCAAACCGTTGTACCGACGTCCCTCTATTCCCGGGGGAATTCCAGCAGTCAGTCATTTTCC
>NC_047575.1:49336635-49554135 GCF_011004845.1 Esox lucius | reverse complement strand
TGCTTTTCATTGATGAAGGTCTTTTTTCTAGTTTTGCATGACTTCAGCCCTGCCCCTAGGAGCCTGTTTCAAACCGTCCTCACTGTGCACTTCACCACAGCTGCTGTTTGACATTCTTTTTGTAGGTCACTTGATGTCATCCTACGGTTGTTGAGTGACATTTGAATGAGTTGACGGTCATCTCAGTCAGTGGACAGTTGTTTTCTCCAATGTCTGTTGCTTGACCTTGTTCTTATGGACCGCCGTCTTTTACATTTTCAGGATGGAAGCAACCTGACGCTCACTGTATCACTCTGACAGTAAAGCCAGAATTGAACCCTTCTTTTCCTCACTCAAAGCTTTTCACTCAAACTCTTTTGCCATGCTGAATAGGTGTTTTTGTATTTAAATTACCTTTGAAGTACTACTTGCACTGTTTTTGCCATCCAGCTGGTCCTATTGCAAGAGGATAGTGATGACCACAGCAGTGGTTTTATACTTTTCCTCGTTAAATTAGATTTGTTTCAGGTAATCACCTAATCAGTACCTCATTAAGTAAAATGAGGTGTGCCTGTGTTGGAATTTAACAGACACTGGAATGGAATGGCTGCCATACATGTAGAGAGGCTGATTTAAGAAAAATTTGAAGTGGTCTCTTAATTTTGTCCAGAGCTGTATATACCTATATAATATACAGTATCTATTCAAGCAATAAGGAAGGATTTGGTGTGGTATATGGCAAATATACCGTGGTTAAGAGCTGTTCTTAGGCAAGACGCATCGCTTAGTTCCTGGAAACTGCAGTTAGTTGTGGTATATTGGCAAAATGCCACAAACCCAGAGATGCCTTATTGCTCTTTTAAAAAATTATGACATCACATTGCTTTTTACAGCTCAAATTTTTTGGTAACTGCTTTATATGAGCAATAAGGCATCTCTGGGTTTTGTTCATAGTTTCTACTGTCTTCCTGCCTTTTCCTCTCCTCCAGTCTCCACCTCACCAGGGTGTAGTTTATCTTCCTGTCCTCCCCTCCAGTCCCCACCCCACCAGGGTGTAGTTTATCTTCCTGTCCTCACCTCCAGTCCCCACCAGGGTGTAGTTTATCTTCCTGTCCTCACCTCCAGTCCCCACCAGGGTGTAGTTTATCTTCCTGTCCTCACCTCCAGTCCCCACCAGGGTGTAGTTTATCTTCCTGTCCTCACCTCCAGTCCCCACCAGGGTGTAGTTTATCTTCCTGTCCTCACCTCCAGTCCCCACCAGGGTGTAGTTTATCTTCCTGTCCTCACCTCCAGTCCCCACCAGGGTGTAGTTTATCTTCCTGTCCTCACCTCCAGTCCCCACCAGGGTGTAGTTTATCTTCCTGTCCTCACCTCCAGTCCCCACCAGGGTGTAGTTTATCTTCCTGTCCTCACCTCCAGTCCCCACCAGGGTGTAGTTTATCTTCCTGTCCTCACCTCCAGTCCCCACCAGGGTGTAGTTTATCTTCCTGTCCTCACCTCCAGTCCCCACCAGGGTGTAGTTTATCTTCCTGTCCTCACTTCCAGTCCCCACCCCACCAGGATGTAGTTTATCTTCCTGTCTTCTCCTCCAGTCCCCACCAGGGTATAGTTTATCTTCCTGTCCTTTCTAGCTCTAATTTTCAATGATGACTGATAAAAGCACAGCCACACATGAAACAGACACACCTGTATGGTACCACAAAAACGCCTGCATCAAACTACAAACACGGCTGTATCAAACCACAAACACGCCTGTATCAAACCACAAACACGCCTGTATCAACCTACAAACACGCCTGTATCAACCTACAAACACGCCTGTATCAACCTACAAACACGCCTGTATCAATCTATAAACACACCTGTATCAACCTACAAACACGTCTGTATCAAACCACAAACACGCCTGTATCAACCTACAAACACGCCTGTATCCAACCACAAACCCATCTGTATCCAACCACAAACACGCCTGTATCAAACTACTGACACACCTGAATCAATTCACAGACACACCTGTATCAAACTACTGAAATGTCTGTATCAAACTACTGACACATCTGAATCATCTCACAGACACACCTGTATCAAACGACTGACACACCTGTATCAAACTACTGACACACCTTTATCAAACTACTCACACACCTGTATCAAACTACTGACTCACCTGCATAAACTCAGACACACCTGTATCAAACTACGGACACACCTGTATCAAACTACTGACACACCTGCATCAACTCACAGACACACCTGTATCACACTGCTGACACGTCTGTATCAAACTACTGACAGACTAAGAGGTCTCTCTCTCTCTGTCCCTGTACCTCTCCCTTTTTTCAGTCGAGTTATTCTGCCTATATCAGTGGAAGAGGTAAGTTATGTTATAGTATTTACCTCTGTCTGTCTGTGTGTTTTTCTGTGAATACAGTTCGGCTGTATGTCCATGTGTATATATGTGTACGTGTGTGTATTTAGATGTGTTTTTGTGTATAAATATGTTGCCTTTGTGTGTGTGTGTATTTTCCAATTAATTAGAGATGATTAAAAAATGAAAGGATCCATTGTTTGGTTTACACGCAGTGTTGAGAAAAGAGGAATGGGGCCGGAGCAAGGAGGAGAGGAGGAGAGGAGGAGAGGAGGAGAGGAAGACTGGGTTTTAGGAAAATGTATGAGGTGCTCAAAGAAAAATTAAACAGTGATAAAGAGAGAGATGGAGATAGAGGGCTAGAGAGATGGAAAGAATGAGTGCTGGAGAGGAATAGAGAGAAAGAATGAAAGAGATGGAGAGGGAGAGATAGAGGGAAAGAAGAGAAGGAAAGAAGAGAGAGAGTGGGATACAGTTTTGCTCAAAAGTTTGCATACCCTTGGAGAATTGGTAATATATGTACCATTTGTAAAGAAAACATGAGTGAACAGGCAAAACACATGTCTTTTATTTCTTATGGGATTCACATTCAACTAGGTCATAACAGAATGGCATAATCATACAAATACATGGCAACAAAGAAAATAATTGTTCAAAAGTCTGCATACCCTTAGTTCTTAATACTGTGTATTGCCCCCTTTAGCATCAATGACAGTAATGTTGTCTATGAGGCCCTGAATTCTTGCAGGTGGTATAGCTGCCCATTCGTCTTGGCAAAATGCCTCCTGGTCATGCAAAGTCTTTGGTCGTCTTGCATGAACCGCACATTTGAGATCTCCCCAGATGATATTAAGGTCAGGAGACTGTGATGGCCACTCCAGAACCTTCACCTTTTTCTGCTGTAAACATTGGAGGGTCAACTTGGCCTTGTGCTTAGGGTCATTGTCTTGCTGGAAAGTCCAAGAGTGACCAATGTGCAGCTTTCATGCAGAAGAATGTAAGTTGTCTGCCAGTATTTTCTGATAACATGCTGCATTCATCTTGCCATCAATTTTCACAAGATTCCCCATGCCTTTAGAGTTCATACACCCACAAAACATCAGAGAGTCACCACCATGCTTCACAGTGTGGATGGTATTCTCTTCACTATAGGCCTTGTTGACCCCTCTCCAAACAGGGTACTTATGGTTGTGACCATAAATCTCTATTTTGGTCTTGTCACTCCTAATTACAGTGTGCCAGAATCTGTGAGGCGTGTCAAGGTGTTGTTGGGCATATTGTAACCAGGCTTTTTTGTGGCATTGGTGCAGTAAAGGCTTCTTTCTGGCAACGCGACCATGCAGCTAATTCTTGTTCAAGTATCATCGTATTGTGCTCCTTGAAACAAACACACCGTCTTTTTCCAGAGCAGCCTGTATTTCTCTTGAGGTTACCTGTGGGTTTTTCTTTATATCCCGAACAATTCTTCTGGCAGTTTCGGCTGAAATCTTTCTTGGTCTACCTGACCTTGGCTTGGTATCAAGAGATCCCCGAATTTTCCACTTCTTAATAAGTGATTGAACAGTACTGACTGGCATTTGCAGGGCTTTGGATATCTTTTAATATCCTTAACCATTTTTATAAAGTTCCATTACCTTGTTATGCAGATCTTTTAACAGTTCTTTTCTGCTCTCCATGGCTCAGTATCTAGCCTGATCAGTGCATCCACATGAGAGCAAACAATCTCATTGACTATTTATACACAGACACTAATTGCAATGTAAAAAGCCACAGGTGTGGGAAATTCACCTTTAATTGCCGTTTTCACCTGTGTATATCACCTTGTGTGTCTGTAACAAGGCCAAACATTCAAGGGTATGTAAACTTTTGATCAGGGTCATTTGGGGGATTTCTGTTTTCATTAGGATTTATAACGGAGCCAAACAACTGTGATAATAAATGGATTTATATGATCACTATCCTTAAATAAAATATATTTTTTTGCAAGAGGGATAGAGAGTGGGAAAGAGGAGAGGGATGGACGAAGAGGGATGAGATAACTGGTCTATAATGAGATCTTATTTGTGAATGGAGGACATTTCATCCATAAAAGGAAAGGATGAAGTAAACTGATTATATGAAAGGAGTGAATAAAATGACTGGATCGGTTGAATAGATTGTTTCATTGTTAATTAATTAGTTCAATGAGGTGGACCAATTTTAATAACTGGTTTCTCTCCTCAATACCAGGTGGATCAGCTGTAATAACTGGTTACTCTTCTCAGTACCAGCTGTAATAATATAATGTCTCTCTCCTCCTCAGTACCAGGTGGACCAGCTGTAATAATACATAACCTCTCCTCAGTACCAGTTGGACCAGCTGTAATAACACATAGTCTCTCCTCCTCAGTACCAGCTGGACCAGCTGTAATAATACATAGACTTTCTCCTCTCCTCAGTACCAGGTGGGTCAGCAGTAACAATGCATAGTCTCTCTCCTCAGTACCAGGTGGACCAGCTGTAATAACACAAAGTCTCTCTCCTCAGTACCAGGTGGACCAGCTGTAATAACACATAGTCTCTCCTCCTCAGTACCAGGTGGACCAGCTGTAATAACACATAGTCTCTCTCCTCAGTACCAGGTGGACCAGCTGTAATAATCAATCAAATTTATTTATAAAGCCCTTTTTACAACAGCAGTTGTCACAAAGTGCTTTACAGAGACACCCGGCCTTAAACCCCAAGGAGCAAACAACAGTAGTGTTGAATTTCAGTGGCTAGGAAAAACTCCCTAAGGTCGAATTTTAAGAAGAAACCTAGAGAGGACCCAGGCTCATTGGGGTGACCAGTCCTCTTCTGGCTGTGCCGGGTGAGATATTAAGAGTCCAATTGGAATAATAAATAAATTTCTCTGGGCTAAATCCAGAGTCTATTTGATTTTAGACTAGGTCAGAAGTATGACCAGATGGACAAGGACAGGGACAGCACTGGGCCCCCCAAACCAGGTAATCCGCAGGTGTGGACCAGGACTTCATCTCCTCCTAAAATTTAAAACTGGAGGAGACTGAGAAAAGTTAGTAGTACATCCCTCATATCCCCCAGCACAATAATATAGCAGCGTAAATACATAGTCTCTCTCTTCCTCAGTACCAGGTGGGCCAGCTGTAATAACACATAGTCTCTCTTCCTCAGTACCAGGTGGGCCAGCTGTAATAACACATAGTCTCTCTCCTCCTCAGTACCAGGTGGACCAGCTGTAATAACACATAGTCTCTCTTCCTCAGTACCAGGTGGGCCAGCTGTAATAACACATAGTCTCTCTTCCTCAGTACCAGGTGGGCCAGCTGTAATAACACATAGTCTCTCTTCCTCAGTACCAGGTGGGCCAGCTGTAATAACACATAGTCTCTCTTCCTCAGTACCAGGTGGGCCAGCTGTAATAACACATAGTCTCTCTTCCTCAGTACCAGGTGGGCCAGCTGTAATAACACATAGTCTCTCTTCCTCAGTACCAGGTGGGCCAGCTGTAATAACACATAGTCTCTTTTCCTCAGTACCAGGTGGGCCAGCTGTAATAACACATAGTCTCTTTTCCTCAGTACCAGGTGGGCCAGCTGTAATAACACATAGTCTCTCTTCCTCAGTACCAGGTGGGCCAGCTGTAATAACACATAGTCTCTCTTCCTCAGTACCAGGTGGGCCAGCTATACTCAGTAGCGGAGGCCAGTAAGAATGAGACAGGTGGTGGAGAGGGGGTGGAGGTGCTGAAGAATGAACCATATGAGAAGGATGGGGAAAAGGGCCAGTACACACACAAGATATATCACCTGCAGAGGTACACAATCATGTCCTTTTTGTTGATGCATTTTAGCTCTGTACAGTCAGCTCAAGAAGTGTTGGTCATTTCATGGTCATTACTTCTTCAGTTGACTGTATATCAAAATATAACTCCATCTCTCCCACTCCATCTCTCCCCCTCTCCATCTCCCCCTCTCCCACTCCCTCCCTTTCTCCATCTCCCCCTCTCCATCTCTCCATCTCTCCCTCTTAATCTCTCCTTTTCTCTCCAATAGTAAAGTTCCATCATTTGTCAGAATGCTTGCTCCAGCATCAGCCCTCAACATCCACGAGAAAGCCTGGAACGCCTACCCCTACTGTCGCACAGGTAACACACACACCCCTACTGTCGCACAGGTAACACACACACCCTTACTGTCGCACAGGTAACACACACACCCCTACTGTCGCACAGGTAACACACACACCCCTACTGTCGCTCAGGTAACACACACACCCCTACTGTCGCACAGGTAACACACACACCCCTACTGTCGCACAGGTAACACACACACCCCTACTGTCGCACAGGTAACACACACACCCCTGCTGTATCACAGGTAACACACACACCCCTGCTGTATCACAGGTAACACACACACCCCTGCTGTATCACAGGTAACACACACACCTAATGCTTAAAACTGAAAGTAACCCCTTACCTTACACAAAAGCTAAAAACATTTTTCCCTAAACCTAACCTCTAACACAAAACATAACCCTCAGGCCGGTAACAGCTCTTTTCATTCTGTGGAATGACTGAAAAACATTGTAGGGACAGTCATGTTTTACTATCCACTGGTTATTTGATGCCTTAATGTCACTACTTGGGTGAGGTTTTGAAGTGATCTCTGGTTGTTGAACTCAACCATGACCTGAGCCTCTCTGTCTCCCTCACTCACTCTGTCTCCCTCTGTCTGAGTGGTTGAATAATTTACAGTGTGTCTAGAATGACAGATTGAAGCAGAGGTGGGGAGTAATAGCTACCCCCCCACACACATAACTTATAAACACAGAAATAATCTTATTGACATACAGTGGGGAGAACAAGTATTTGATACACTGCCGATTTTGCAGGTTTTCCTACTTACAAAACATGTAGAAGTCTGTAATTTTTATCACAGGTACTCTTCAACTGTGAGTGATGGAAATCCATCACTCACAGAAATCCAGAAAATCCAGAAAATCACATTGTATGATTTTTAAGTAATTAATTAGCATTTTATTGCATGACATAAGTGATACATCAGAAAAGCAGAACTTAATATTTGGTACAGAAACCTTTGTTTTTCAATTACAGAGATCATACGTTTCCTGTAGTTCTTGACCAGGTTTGCACACACTGCAGCAGGGATTTTGGCCCACTTCTCCATACAGACCTTCTCCAGATCCTTCAGGTTTCGGGGCTGTCGCTGGGCAATCCAGACTTTCAGCTCCCTCCAAAGATTTTCTATTGGGTTCAGGTCTGGAGACTGGGTAGGCCACTCCAGGACCTTGAGATGCTTCTTACGGAGCCACTCCTTAGTTGCCCTGGCTGTGTTTCGGGTCGTTGTCATGCTGGAGACTTTGGTCCCAGCTCTCTTCAGGTCATTGACCAGGTCCTGCCGTGTAGTTCTGGGCTCATCCCTCAACTTCCTCATGATAATTGATGCCCCACAAGGTGAGTTCTTGCATGGAGCCCCAGACCGAGGGAGATTGACCATCATCTTGAACTTTTTCCATTTTCTAATAATTGCGCCAACAGTTGTTGCCTTCTCACCAAGCTGCTTGCCTATTGTCCTGTAGCCCATCCCAGCCTTGTGCAGGTCTACAATTTTATCCCTGATGTCCTTACACAGCTCTCTGGTCTTGGCCAATGTGGAGAGGTTGGAGTCTGTTAGATTGATTGTGTGGACAGGTGTCTTTTATACAGGTAACGAGTTCAAACAGGTGCAGTTAATACAGGTAATGAGTAGAGAACAGGAGGGCTTCTTAAAGAAAAACTAACAGGTCAGTGAGAGCCAGAATTCTTACTGGTTGGTAGGTGATCAAATACTTATGTCATGCAATAAAATGCAAATTAATTATTTAAAAATCATACAATGTATTTTCCAGATTTTTGTTTTAGATTCCGTCTCTCACAGTTGAAGAGTACCTATGATAAAAATGACAGACTTCTACATGCTTTGTAAGTAGGAAAACCTTCAAAATCTGCGGTGTATCAAATACTTGTTCTCCCCACTGTATAAATATAACTTCTAAACACAGAAAAAAACCTATAAACATATAAATATAGCTTCTAAACACATAAATACAACCTTCAAACACAGAAATAAACAAATAAACATATAAATGTAACTAATAAACACATAAATGTAACTTATAAACGTACACACATACATATAACTACAGTAATACACACACATATAATGTATGCACATACATCTAGCTTACACACACATCTAACTTACACACACATAACTTACCCACACATGTAACTTACACACACATAACATACATTTAACTTACACACACATAACCTACACACACATATAACCAGAGGTGTAAAAAGTACCAAGTAAAAGTACTCAACTGGGTTTGGCTGTGTTCACCACTTTTGGGAAGTATCTAATTAAGATCTAAATAACCAGGTAAAGGGAGTTCAAAACTAACCAGTGATCAATTAAATAAAAGGAAGAGTGTAAATTATCAATTAAGGACACTGGTGAGTTATGAACTCTGTTTACATGGTCATTTAACCCTTCTTTAGGAACTTCCCAAAACTGGTGAACACAGCCGAGTACTTCTACTTTGTACTTTTTACACCCCTGCATATAACTAATACACATACATATAACTTACACATATACAGTATCTCACAAAAGTGAGTACACCCCTCCCATTTTTGTAAATATTTGATTATCTTTTCGTGTGACAACACTGAAGAAATGACACTTTGCTACAATGTAAAATAGTGAGTGTACAGCTTGTATAACAGTGTAAATCTGCTGTCCCCTCAAAATAACACAACACACAGTCATTAATGTCTAAACCGCTGGCAACAAAAGTGAGTACACCCCTAAGTGAAAATGTCCAATTAGCCATTAATGTCCAACTTACACACACACACACACACACACATGTAACTTACACATGTGTAACTATACACCAATGACACAGTTAAGACACACAGTCATTGATGATTTTCAGTCAATTGAACTCCAGATGGTGAGTTGCTAACACTTTTTTTAACACAGTTCGGATGTCATTAAATCCGTCATCCTCTCTTTTTCTCTCTTCCCTCCTTCTGCCTGACCTTTGACCCCGCAGTCATCACTGTAAGTACACCACTGGTCTGTCCACACACACACACACACACACACACGGAATAAACACAAACAGAAAGTTGACAAGAAAGTTGAGCTGCTTCAGAACGCCAAGCGAGATGGACACCAACACTGTGTGTGTGTGTGTGTGCGTGTGTGTGTGTATATATGTGTGTATGTGTGCGTGTGCATGCGTGTGTGTGCATGTGCGTGTGTGTGTGTTCACTGTCCTTCAGAATGAGTACATGAAGGACAACTTTCTCATCATGATTGAGACGTGGCATAAACCCGACTTTGGACACCAGGAAAATGTGAGTTTGTGTGTCAGAGGATGTGTTGGTATTGTGTGTGTGTATGACTGTCTGTTGTGTGTTTGTATTGTGTGTGTTTGACTGTCTGTTGTGTGTATGGGTTTGTGCGTGCATTTGTCTGTGTGTGGTGGGTTTGATTGTCTGTTGTGTGTTTGTCTGTCTGTTGTGTCTGTGATTGTGTGTTTGCCTGTGTGTTGTGTGTCTGTCTGTTGTGTGTGTCTGACTATAGTGCGTCTGTCTGTTATCTATGTGTCTGTTGTGTGTCTGTCTCTGATTGTCTGGCTGTTGTGTGTCTGGCTGTCTGTTTTATATTTGTAACTGTCCTCTGCTTACACCTGTTCAGGTACATGGCCTGGATGCAGACACCTGGAAGAAGGTTGATGTTGTCTACATTGATATCGCAGACCGCAGCCAAGTGGATGCCAAGGTAACAGTAATGATTAGGTGGATGTTAAGGTAACAGTAATGATTAGGTGGATGTCAAGGTAACAGTAATGATTAAGTGGATGTCAAGGTAACAGTAATGATTAGGTGGATGTCAAGGTAACAATAATGATTAGGTGGATGCCAACAGTGTTCTACAGTATTTAAACAGTCTAGACCCACTGTTCTACAGTATATACACAGTCTATATCCACTGTTCTACAGTATATAAACAGTCTAGACCCACTGTTCTACAGTATATACACAGTCTATATCCACTGTTCTACAGTATATAAACAGTCTAGACCCACTGTTCTACAGTATATACATTCTATATCCACTGTTCTACAGTATATAAACAGTCTATATCCACTGTTCTACAGTATATACACAGTCTATATCCACTGTTCTACAGTATATACACAGTCTATATCCACTGTTCTACAGTATATAAACAGTCTATATCCACTGTTCTACAGTCTATACACAGTCTATATCCACTGTTCTACAGTATATACACAGCCTATATCCACTGTTCTACAGTATATAAACAGTCTATATGCACTGTTCTACAGTATATACACAGCCTATATCCACTGTTCTACAGTATATACACAGCCTATATCCACTGTTCTACAGTATATACACAGTCTATATCCACTGTTCTATAGTATATACACAGCCTATATCCACTGTTCTACAGTATATACACAGCCTATATCCACTGTTCTACAGTATATACACAGTCACTATCCACTGTTCTACAGTATATACACAGTCTATATCCACTATTCTACAGTATATAAACAGTCTATACCCACTGTTCTACAGTATATAAACAGTCTATACCCACTGTTCTACAGTATATAAACAGTCTATACCTACTGCTCTACAGTATATAAACAGTCTATACCCACTGTTCTACAGTATATAAACAGTCTATACCCACTGTTCTACAGTATATAAACAGTCTATACCTACTGCTCTACAGTATATAAACAGTCACTATCCACTGTTCTACAGTATATAAACAGTCTATATGCACTGTTCTACAGTATATACACAGTCTATACCAACTGTTCTACAGTATATACACAGTCTATATCCACTGTTCTACAGTATATAAACAGTCACTATCCACTGTTCTACAGTATATACACAGTCTATACCCACTGTTCTACAGTATATAAACAGTCTATACCCACTGTTCTACAGTATATAAACAGTCTATACCCACTGTTCTACAGTATATACACAGTCTATATCCACTGTTCTACAGTATATACGCATTATATACCCACTGTTCTACAGTATATACACAGTCTATACCCACTGTTCTACAGTATATACGCAGTCTATACCCACTGTTCTACAGTATATACACATTATATACCCACTGTTCTACAGTATATACACAGTCGATACCCACTGTTCTACAGCATATAAACAGTCTATACCCACTGTTCTACAGTATACACACATTATATACCCACTGTTCTACAGTATATACGCAGTCACTATCCACTGTTCTACAGTATATACACAGTCTATATGCACTGTTCTACAGAATATACATATTCTATACCCACTGTTCTACAGTATATACACAGTCTATACCCACTGTTCTACAGTATATACACAGTCTATATCCACTGTTCTACAGTATATACACAGTCTGTATCCACTGTTCTACAGTATATACACATTATATACCCACTGTTCTACAGTATATACACAGTCTATACCCACTGTTGTACAGTATATATGCAGTCTATACCCACTGTTCTACAGTATATACACATTATATACCCACTGTTCTACAGTATATACACAGTCGATACCCACTGTTCTACAGCATATAAACAGTCTATACCCACTGTTCTACAGTATACACACATTATATACCCACTGTTCTACAGTATATACGCAGTCTATACCCACTGTTCTACAATATACACACAGTCACTATCCACTGTTCTACAGTGTATTTGGTCTACATCCACTGTTCAACAGTATAAAGACGTGTGAACGAAAAGCAGAGCAATTGTTTTAATCTGGTTGTGTGGAGGTGTGAAGTGATCAGTGAAGTATAATGATATCTCTCTGCATCTCCCTTTATCTCTACCTCCTTTCTCACTCTTCACTCCCCCCTTCATCTGTCTTCATCCCTCTCTCTCCATCTGTCTTCATCCCTTTCCATCTGTCTTCATCCCTCTCTCCATATCTGTCTTCGTCCCTGTTCATCTGTCTTCATCCCTGTCAATCTGTCTTCATCCCTCTCTCTCCATATCTGTCTTCATCCCTGTCCATCTGTGTTCATCCCCTCTCTCCATATCTGTCTTCATCCCTGTCCATCTGTCTTCATCCCTGTCCATCTGTGTTCATCCCTGTCCATCTGTGTTCATCCCCTCTCTCCATATCTGTCTTCATCCCTGTCCATCTGTGTTCATCCCTGTCCATCTGTCTTCATCCCTGTCCATCTGTGTTCATCCCCTCTCTCCATATCTGTCTTCATCCCTTTCCATCTGTCTTCATCCCTGTCCATCTGTATTCATCCCTGTCCACCTGTGTTCATCCCTGTCCATCTGTCTTCATCCCTGTCCATGTGTGTTCATCCCTGTCCATCTGTGTTCATCCCCTCTCTCCATATCTGTCTTCATCCCTTTCCATCTGTCTTCATCCCTTTCCATCTGTCTTCATCCCTGTCCATCTGTGTTCATCCCTGTCTCTCCATCCTTCTCTCTGTCTCCAGGACTACAAAGCAGAGGAGGATCCCTCTAAGTTTAAATCAGTGAAGACAGGAAGAGGTCCTCTTACACCAGACTGGAAGGTACAGTAGGCAGAGGCGTCTGTCTGTCTATGTTCCAACAATGCATTGCAATAGCTGTAAAAATGTTTGCATATTTGTTTTTATTTAAAAAGTAAAAAGTGATTTTGACAAAATGCAGCTTCTGTTGACCAATATAACCTCTGCATTTTAGGATGGTCTTTTGTTAGTAGCAAAAATAATGTACAGTTGGTAAATGTTATGAAATACGCATAGACTAATACAATATTAGACATTTTCCTATATAGAAATGTAAAGTAATTCCACATAATGCCCTTTTAATGGATAAAACAAATGTTTTGTCCTATGTTGTCCTGTGTAGAGATGGATTGTCTACATCCCTGTTGATTGAACTCTCAGCCTACATCATAGTCAACTGAACTATCATCCCACATCACATTTGACTGAACTATCATCCCACATCACATTTGACTGAACTATCATCCTACATCATAGTTGACTGAACTATCATCCCACATCACTGTTGACTGAACTATCATCCTACCTCGCAGTTATCTGAACCATCATCCCACATCACATTTGACTGAACTATCACCCTACATAACAGTTGTCTGAAGTCTCACCCTACATAATAGTTGACTGAACTTTTACCCTACATCATAGTTGACTAAATGCCCACTCTTTATCACAGTTGACTGAACTATCATTCTATGTAACAGGTGTCTGAACTCTCATCCTACATTACATTTGTCTGAACCCTCATCCTACATCACAGTTGACTGAACTCTTACCGTGCATCACAGATGTCTGAACCATCATTCTACATCACTGTTGAATGAACCCTCATCCTACATCGTAGTTGACTGATCTCTCATCCTACAACCCAGTTGACTGAACCATCATCCTACATTACAGTTGACCGAACCATCATCCTACATTACAGTTGACCGAACCATCATCCTACATTGCAGTTGACTGAACCATCATCCTACATTACAGTTGACTGAACCATCATCCTACATCACAGTTGACTGAACTCTCACCCTATATTACCATTACTAAGAATGCACATTTCTTTATTTTTTGTGACTTAAGATCATTGTGTTTTCTCTAGATACAATAATCCATGAAAATAACATTTATTTTGTTAAGTCTTTAGAGTATTTTGTAAAATGTTATTATTGTCCAACTCCGCAGTGTGTCTGTTAATATTTGTATTCTTGGTCTCAGGTGGAAATGTACCAAGTAAAATACTCTGCTGGGAAGTTTCTAATTGAGACCAAAATGAACAGGTAATGGGAAGAGTGAGACATTATCAATTAAGGTGGCTGTTTAGTTATGAACTCTCCATACCTGGCCATTTAACTCTTTATTAGTCACTTCCCAAATCAGGTGAATGCCACAAAGTACTTTTTCTTTGTACTTTTGACACCTTTGCTAGGTCTGTAGTACAGGCTATACTGAACAAATCAATAAAAGGTGCAGTGAAATACATGTGCTAGCTGCCTTTACATGGCAGTATAGTAATACATAGACTGTCTGTTTGGGTGTTTATGTGGGTGTGTATTACAGAAAGAGCTCCCTAAAAAGACGGATTGGCCCCACATGTGTGCCTACAAACTGGTGACAGTCAAGTTCAAGTGGTGGGGACTTCAGAACAAGGTGGAGAACTTCATCCAGAAGGTAATCCAAAACACTATTGGTAATGTTAATGATGATGATGGTGATCTCATCAATGATTGGCGTGATGATGATGGTGATGATGACGGTGATGATATTGATCATTATGGTGATGATGATATTGGTGATGATTTTGATGATGGTGATGATATTATTGATTATGGTGAGGCAACCTGGTCTCGTTGGAATACGTAAACTTTTTGCACTGTTGAATGAACTCTCATCCTACATCATAGTTGACTGATCTCTCATCCTATAACCAAGTTGACTGAACCATCATCTTACATTACAGTTGACCGAACTCTCATCCTACATCATAGTTCA
Source organism: Esox lucius (assembly GCF_011004845.1). Classification (NCBI taxonomy): domain Eukaryota; kingdom Metazoa; phylum Chordata; class Actinopteri; order Esociformes; family Esocidae; genus Esox; species Esox lucius. Next base: position 49,539,138 of record NC_047575.1, on the reverse strand, counting down.
CTGATCTCTCATCCTACATCATAGTTCACTGATCTCTCATCCTACATTACAGTTGACTGAACCATCATCCTACATTACAGTTGACTGAACCATCGTCCTACATCACAGTTGACTGAACTCTCACCCTATATAACCCTATATAACCATAACCAGACCTGAATCGAATTGAAAACCTCTGGGACGTTATGTATCAATGCATCCAACGCCACCAAGTAGCACCACAGACTGTCCAGGAGCTCACTGATGCCCAGATCCAGGTCTGGGAGGAGATCCCCCAGGACACCATCCACCGTCTCGTCGGGAACAAGCCCAGACATTGTTAGGAGTGCATACAGGCATGTGGGGGCCATCCACACTACTGAGTCACATTATGAGTTGCAGTGATGAAATTCACGCAAGTTGGAACAGCCTGTGATTTCAATTGTTTACTTTGATTTTCGATGTGAGTTTCAATCCAGCCCTCAATTGGTTGGTGATTTTGGTTTCCATAGACTGCGTTTATGCAATTTGGCTCTCAACGAATCACACCATGTACAGTAAAGATTTTGGTCTTTAATATATTTAGTTCATCGAGACTCGAGGTGTGATTTAAGTGTTCCTTTCATTGTTTTGAGCCGTGTATTTCCACACTGCTGTTGGCTATGCCAAAATAGGGAGTTCCACGCTAATGGCCAAATATATATTACATCCGTAGTGAGAAGACCATACCATAGAGAATGACTGGGAAAAGATAATACTTAATACTTGTAATTTCCTGCCCTCTTCTATTCTTCTGGTTAGATGCTAACTGCATTTTGTTGCGCTGTACTATTGTTCAATGAAAATAAAGTTCAGTCTAATATAATCTAATAAGGAAACATTGACTAAAATATCCTAACAAGGACATATCGATGACAATGTCCTAATAAGGACAAGCTGTCTGCAATGTCTCGCGACAATATTAAATATCAGGTGAATCTTTCCTTCTTCCCTCTCAGCAAGAGAAGCGTCTGTTCACAAACTTTCACCGTCAGCTGTTCTGCTGGATCGACAAGTGGATTGAGCTCACCATGGAAGATATCCGCCGGATGGAGGAAGACACACGCAAAGAACTGGACGAGGTGGGGGTGAGGGTGTGGTGGGGGTGAGGGTGGGGGTGTGGTGGGGGTGTAGGTGGGGGTGAGGGTGGGGGTGAGGGTGGGGGTGGGGGTGAGGGTGGGGGGTGAGGGTGTGGTGGGGGTGTAGGTGGGGGTGAGGGTGGGGGTGGGGGTGAGGGTGTGGTGGGGGTGAGGGTGGGGGTGGGGGTGAGGGTGGGGTGGGGCATCATTATCCATTTCAACCGGACAACAAATAAATGGAGGATGTCTTTAATATGGATTACAATTTTTGCCAGACCGTGTAAGCGGAGCCAGCCAAGAAGAGCGAATGTCTTTTACTGAGTGGGTTACTGACTAAATGACTGACTGACTGACTACCCCTTATTTAATAGCGTAGTGGTTAGAGACGCGGACCTGCAACCAGTAGGTTGCACTGGTGTAAGAGCCTCGCCACAGTCAAAACGAATGATGCATTAGGATTTGCTCAGGATAGACACAAACTAGCTACGTTATAGTAAGCCTTAAATAAAACTGTTTACGGTTATATTGCATATTTTTCTATTGGATTTTCGAAATACGCATCTGTGCATGCTTTTTGGGGTAATATAGATTGCAACCCCTTGCGCAGTAAAAGAGGAGGGTTTTCCACGATTCTCTTTTCACTTTTCACTTGTCTTTTCACTTGACAAAAAAGTCAGTAATCGTCACCTGTATTGATAGTTACTGTATCAATGTTATTCATGAACGAAAGAAAAACAAACATTGTTCTCCCATTAAATGAAATAGCTCTGGCAGTGTAAAGTTCGTCTTTAGTCTCGCTAGAAATTGCTCGATTTTTATGACTATTCCATGTAGTAAATTAGTAGATACTAGTAAGCCTATTACTGGCTAATAGGCTGTTAAAACACACTATTTGTGGTGGAAGTAACTTTAATAAGAAATGTTAGTTTAACACAATGCTTAATGTCTTCTAGCTGACAAAATGATCTGATGTCGAGATGCCATACCGACACTCAGCACATGTTTAGTTAGTGGCGTAGTGGTTAAAGACACAGCCTGGCACATAGGAGACTCCGGTTCGAATCCAACAACATTCATTCCTTCTAATCGCAGGCCAACCAAACTAGGCTTGTTTGGTTCATTTCCTTATTTTCAAACCCATTTATATAAAATCCTAGTCCTTCTGAAGTATGTAACCAGTTGGCTGTCAGGGACTCACACAAAAGGCCTTGCAAAGCATGAGCAGGGCCATTCAGGCCTTTTTGCGTGTGTCTGTATGTGTGTCTCTGTGTGTGTGTGTCTCTGTGTGTGTGTGTCTCTGTGTGTGTGTCTGTCTGTCTTTGTGTGTCTGTGTGTGTGTGTGTGTATGTGTGTGTCTGGGTGTGTGTCTGTCTGTCTTTGTGTGTCTGTGTGTGTGTGTGTGTGTGTGTATGTGTGTGTCTGGGTGTGTGTCTGTGGGTGTCTGTGTGTCTGTGTGCTTCAACTCCCAGTCAGTGATGTGTCCCTCCTGTCTCTGTAGATGAGGGTGAAGGACCCAGTGAAAGGTATGGTGGCTCTGGAAGATTGATGAGGAGGACACCAACTGACTGACCTGGCTGCTGTTATACTGGTACACCTGTCTTCCCTTGTGGATTTGAATCTCTCTGGATAAAAGCTTCTGCTAACTGACTACAATGTAATGTCAATGTACAGCTTTATGTTTGGGCGAAGCAAGCATCCATTAAAATTATGGACTATCTGTATAATTTCCATGCAACACCAGGACACGGGAGGATCCAAGCGTGAAGCACACGTTTAAAGTACGAAGTTCAGAATCCAAAAATACAAGTAACAGGCAGTCAAAGGTCAAAGGTCAAAAACATGGGGAGGCTGTCCGCGAAGCAAAAGGGAGCAGAATGCTTTATGTAGAAAACAAGGTAGACAATTACAGTGCAAGGTAACAGTACTGAATCACAGGGCTCCAGACAGGTAATTGAGGTCAAACAAACAGAAAGGCTAAATACAAGACTAAATACAATGGCTAAAGAACGCTTGGTTAGTGTACTAGACAATACTTTGCATCTGTACAACCAAAACACAGAACTTAAATACCAACAGCAAAGTAACCAAGTTGGGCACAGATGTGCAACAACACTTCAGGGATGGGGGGCATGGGAATGGGAGTGTGGGAATGGGAGTGTGGGAATGGGAGTGTGGGAATGGGAGTGTGGGAATGGGAGTGTGGGAATGGGAGTGTGGGAATGGGAGTGTGGGAATGGGAGTGTGGGAATGGGAGTGTGGGAATGGGAGTGTAGGAATGGGAGTGTGGGAATGGGAGCGTGGGAATGGGAGCGTGGGAATGGGAGTGTGGGAATGGGAGTGTGGGAATGGGAGTGTAGGAATGGGAGTGTGGGAATGGGAGTGTGGGAATGGGAGCGTGGGAATGGGAGCGTGGGAATGGGAGTGTGGGAATGGGAGTGTGGGAATGGGAGTGTAGGAATGGGAGTGTGGGAATGGGAGTGTAGGAAGGGGGGCGTGGGAAGTGGAGTTTGGGAATGGGAGTGTAGGAATGGGAGCGTGGGAATGGGAGCGTGGGAAGTGGAGTGTGGGAATGGGAGTGTGGGAATGGGAGTGTGGGAATGGGAGTGTGGGAATGGGAGTGTAGGAATGGGGGCGTGGGAATGGGAGTGTGGGAATGGGAGTGTAGGAATGGGAGCGTGGGAAGTGGAGCTTGGGAATGGGAGTGTGGGAATGGGAGCATGGGAATGGGAGCGTGGGAATGGGAGTGTGGGAATGGGAGCGTGGGAATGGGAGTGTGGGAATGGGAGTGTGGGAATGGGAGTGTGGGAATGGGAGTGTAGGAATGGGAGTGTGGGAATGGGAGCGTGGGAATGGGAGCGTGGGAATGGGAGCGTGGGAATGGGAGCGTGGGAATGGGAGTGTGGGAATGGGAGTGTGGGAATGGGAGTGTAGGAATGGGAGTGTGGGAATGGGAGCGTGGGAATGGGAGCGTGGGAATGGGAGCGTGGGAATGGGAGTGTGGGAATGGGAGTGTGGGAATGGGAGTGTAGGAATGGGAGTGTGGGAATGGGAGTGTAGGAAGGGGGGCGTGGGAAGTGGAGTTTGGGAATGGGAGTGTAGGAATGGGAGCGTGGGAATGGGAGCGTGGGAAGTGGAGTGTGGGAATGGGAGTGTGGGAATGGGAGTGTGGGAATGGGAGTGTGGGAATGGGAGTGTAGGAATGGGGGCGTGGGAATGGGAGTGTGGGAATGGGAGTGTAGGAATGGGAGCGTGGGAAGTGGAGCTTGGGAATGGGAGTGTGGGAATGGGAGCATGGGAATGGGAGCGTGGGAATGGGAGTGTGGGAATGGGAGTGTGGGAATGGGAGTGTGGGAATGGGAGTGTAGGAATGGGGGCGTGGGAATGGGAGTGTGGGAATGGGAGTGTAGGAATGGGAGCGTGGGAATGGGAGTGTGGTTGATGCTGCATTTGCGAGGTGATTCTGACAGGCATTTTGTTGGTATGCTGGCCAAAACCAGGTTTACAACGTCCTCGAGGAGTACCTGCTTTAGAACTACACCCAGAGACACTGGATGAGGAATTCACCTTTCAGCAGGTCAATATTGTAAATCACAAGGATGTCTATGCTGGAGCTGATTTTCAAGATTAGTGAATATTGAAAAACTGCAAACATAATAACGGGGAAGTATTCAACAACTTACTGTTGACAAATGTATTGACCCTGAGAGGGTTGAATACTCACTGTAAAGTAGAGAGTGTACAGCTTGTATAACAATGTAAATTTGCTGTCCCCTCAAAATAACTCAACACGCAACCATTAATGTCTAAACCGCTGGCAACAAAAGTGAGTACACTCCTAAGTGAAAATGTCCAAATTGGGCCCAATTAGCCATTTTCCCTCTCCACTGTCATGTGACTCGTTAGTGTTACAAGGTCTCAGGTGTGAATGGGGAGCAGGTTTGTTAAATTTGGTGTTATCGCTCTCACACTCCCTCATACTGGTCACTGGAAGTTCAACATGGCACCTCATGGCAAAGAACTCTCTGAGGATCTAAAAAAATGAATTGTTGCTCTAAATAAAGATGGCCTAGGCTATAAGAAGATTGCCAAGACCCTGAAACTGAGCTGCAGCACGGTGGCCAAGACCATATAGCAGTTTAACAGGAAATGTTCCACTCAGAACAGGCCTCGCCATGGTCGACCAAAGAAGTTGAGTGCACATGCTCAGCTTCATATCCAGAGGTTGTCTAGAAAAGTGTCATTTCTTCAGTGTTGTCACATGAAAAGATATATTCAAATATTTACAAAAATGTGAGGGGTGTACTCACTTTTGTGAGATACTGTATACAGTGGGGCAAAAAAGCATTTAGTCAGCCACCAATTGTGCAAGTTCTCCCACTAAAAAAGATGAGCGAGGCCTGTAATTTTAGTCATTGGTACCCTTCAACTATGAACTAGAATTTTTTTCTCCAAAAGATCACATTGTAGGATTTTTTATGAATTTATTGGTAAATTCCTCAGTAAAGTAAGTATTTGGTCACCTACAAACAAGCACTATTTCTGGCTCTCACAGACCTGTAACTTCTTCTTTAAGAGGCTCCTCTGTCCTCCACTCGTTACCTGTATTAATGGCACCTGTTTGAACTTGTTATCAGTATAAAAGACACCTGTCCACAACCTCAAACAGTCACACTCCAAACTTCACTATGGCCAAGACCAAAGAGCTGTCAAAGGTCACCAGAAACAAAATTGTAGACCTGCACCAGGCTGGGAAGACTGAATCTGCAATAGGTAAGCAGCTTGGTGTGAAGAAATCAACTGTGGGAGCAATTATAAGAAAATGGAAGACATACAAGACCACTGATAATCTCCCTCGATCCGGGGCTCCACGCAAGATCTCACCCCATGGGGTCAAAATTATCACAAAATCCCAGAACCACACTGGGGGACCTAGTGAATAACCTGCAGAGAGCTGGGACCAAAGTAACAAAGGCTACCATCAGTAACACACTACGCCGCCAGGGACTCAAATCCTGCAGTGCCAGACGTGTCCCCCTGCTTAAGCCAGTACATGTCCAGGCCCGTCTGAGGTTTGCTAGAGAGCATTTGGATGGTCCAGAAGAGGATTGGGAGAATGTCATATGGTCAGATGAAACCAAAATAGAATTTATTGGTAAAAACTCAACTCGTCGTGTTTGGAGGAGAAAGAATGCTGAGTTGCATCCAAAGAACACCATACCTACTGTGAAGCATGGGGGTGGAAACATCATGCTTTGGGGCTGTTTTTCTACAAAGGGACCAGGACGACTGACCCGTGTAAAGGAAAGAATGAATGGGGCCATGTATTGTGAGATTTTGAGTGAAAACCTCCTTCCATCAGCAAGGGCATTGAAGATGAAACATGGCTGGGTCTTTCAGCATGAAAGCCTGGCCAACGAAGGAGTGGCTTCGTAAGAAGCATTTCAAGGTCCTGGAGTGGCCTAGCCAGTCACCAGATCTCAACCCCATAGAAAATCTTTGGAGGGAGTTGAAAGTCCGTGTTGCCCAGCGACAGCCCCAAAACATCACTGCTCTAGAGGAGATCTGCATGGAGGAATGGGCCAAAATACCAGCAACAGTGTGTAAAAACCTTGTGAAGACTTACCGAAAACATTTGACCTCTGTCATTGCCAACAAAGGGTATATAACAAGGTATTGAGATGAACTTTTGTTATTGACCAAATACTTATTTTCCACCATAATTTACCAATAAATTCATTAAAAATCTTACAATGTGATTTTCTGGATTTTTTTTCCTAATTTTGTCTCTCATAGTTGAAGAGTACCTATGATGAAAATACTTTTTTGCCCCACTGTATATTAAGAAAATGTGATTTAAAAAATGTTGATCCACTTTGACATTACAGGGTATTTTGTGTACATCCTTGCCAAAAGTAAACAGTGAGGAGAAAATCTTACTGTTTTGAATAATTGCACGTGAGTTAAGTAGGCAGGTCTACAGGTAATATCTACCTATAGAACCAGTCCATATCTACCTTTAGAACCAGCCCATATCTACCTGTAGAACCAGTCCATATCTACCTGTAGAACCAGTCTATATCTGCCTACAGAACCAGCCCATATCTTCATGTAGAACCAGTCCATATCTGCCTATTGAACCAGTCCATATCTGCCTGCAGAGCCAGTCCACATCTGCCTGTAGAACCAATATCTGTGTTGTTTTAAATATTTATGGAATTCAACAGCGTTAATGCGCAGATGGTTGTTTCTTGGTTATTAATTATACATCTCTGTCTGTCTCTGTCTCTCTTTCAGATTAGAACTATAAACCAATCAAAACCAACAGATTCAACATTCCTCTCCTCTCAGCCACCTTCCTCTGCCCACCATAGTCTGCTCTTCGGGGTCTGGACCCCCCTGTCTCTAGTCTAGAATGGACCAATCCACTCTTCTCCAACCCACCTTGCCTACAGACAGACAGATGGTCAGTCAGTCAAATGGACATGTACATATCCAGTATATATATATATTGTAATGTGCAGACAGGACCGTGTCTGTATTATAATATGAACAGGGTTTTTAAAACATCACTTGGTCTGTATTAAAGGTTGTCAGTGATGTTTCTTTTCAGGACCAAGCTGTATTCTGATTGCTGTTGTTTTGATGTTTTGATTGTTTGTTTTTGTTTGGTTGTTTGTTTTTGTTTGGTCATCCTTCTGATCGATTGATCACCAGACCTCTCTACACCCTCCAATCATTTTGTTTTGAATCCCTCTCGTCCCCATAGAACAGACACTGTATGAAAAACAGAGATGGGTAGGCGGAGCTTACACCTCTTGGCCAATAGGGAGCTTTCAAAGGGAGAAACTGTGCCTACTTGATCTGCGGTGTTTGAAGGTTGAAGTTGCCTTGTGGATACTGATATAAGATCTGTAACTAGATGGAAACTGATACTAGATCTGTTCTTAGATGGAAGTTGATCCTGTACCCACATAAAAACTGATTCTAATAGATCCCCAGTCTTAGTGAATACCGCAATGGTTGCTGGGAGTTGTAGGTATCTGCATGGACTGTGTGAATGCAGCTGTGAATTTCCCATGCTAATCTCTGGTGGACACAACCCTACATCCACAAAGCAATAATACCTCACTCTCTCCTTTTCTTTTTCTTATCTTTCAGTTGTTGTTGATCTTCCCAAACCAGGCTACTTTGTCTTCCTATAGTAGTGTGAGGTTTCAACCCAGGCTAGGTTTTCTTCCTGTAGTAGTGGGAGGTTTCAACCCAGGCTAGGTTGTCTTCCGATAGTAGTGGGAGGTTTGAACCCAGGCTAGGTTGTCTTCCTGCAAGAGTGGGAGGTGTCTGTATGTGATGCAATTTCCTCTCTTTAGTAGGAAGTGGGAGGAGAACAGGCATGGGAGTAAGGGTCAGTGCTTGTTTTTGTTGGTTAATGTGTGTTGTTTTTTTCCCAACAGTCTGCAGCCTTTCTACTCCCTGTCCTTTGACCCTCCTCTACCCTGTCATCCCTGTCATCCCTTTCATCCCTGTCATCCCTGTCATCCCTGTCATCACTGTCCTTCACTTGCTCTTTTATGTGTTTTGTTTTTTAAATATACAGACGGGTGACAGATGAAATGAAACCCTTAATAAAGGGGTTGAGGGACAAAGCTAACGCAGATGCTTCCATTCAGATGAACTGCATGATACAATAAAGCAGCTAACGTCCCATCATGCCCCGGGGCAGGTGTAAACTGAGCAGAGTTGGCCTTCATTTTGGATCAAGATGGCATTGTTAGGGCTCACATGGCACTGAATGGTTGGATGAGTATGAGAATGATGTAATCATATGGCCTTGACAGTCATCAACTCTCATTCTTACTGAGACACTTTGTGTGGGTTTTTCTTATTTGTCACCCGTCTTTTTTATATTGTACCTGTCTTCAGTCATGAAAAACCTATTTTCCATCCATGCTTCATCTTCTCTACATCCCTCTCTCATCCCTCTCTCATCCCTCTATCCTTGGGTGTCTCTGGTGGTCTCTGGTGCAGCACTGTGTGTTTTGAGTGGTTCTCTGTATGTACTGATAATGTATATAGAATATAAATTAATGTAGATTAACATATATATGTATATATATATTGGCCCCTCTGTCCTGTCAGTTCTACAGCACACCTGTCCCCTATACTCTCCTAAATGCTCCTCCCTAGCCCCTACACTCTAACCCCTATTGGCTAACCTCTACTCCCTAGCCCCTACACTCTAACCCCTATTGGCTAACCTCTACTCCCTAGCCCCTACACTCTAACCCCTATTGGCTAACCTCTACTCCCTAGCCCCTACACTCTAACCCCTATTGGCTAACCTCTACTCCCTAGCCCCTACACTCTAACCCCTATTGGCTAACCTCTACTCCCTATCCCCTACACTCTAACCCCTATTGGCTAAGCTCTACTCCCTAGCCCCTACACTCTAACCCCTATTGGTTAACCTCTACTCCCTAGCTCCTACACTCTAACCCCTATTGGCTAACCTCTACTCCCTAGCCCCTACACTCTAACCCCTATTGGCTAACCTCTACTCCCTAGCCCCTACACCTTAAGCCATCGCTCCCCACAGCCCAAGGGACAATCTCTCGTTGGCAGGACAGTGTATAGGTATATTTTTGTTCTGAATGTTGTCGTTCCTCTGTTGTAGTCTGCCGGCCTCTACTATATCTACTTTAAGGGTCAAGTCCAAAATGTCACTCAATAGGGAAGTCCAGAAGTTCACTTAACTGGACTGTGGGATATAGTCAGTCTTGAACGTGGCCAATAGTTTAGCTGGACTGAAGAAGTAACCAGTCCAGTCTCAAATGGGCATTTACACCATATATCCTAAATCCTAAACTCCACACTCTTGATTTGGCAGAGTAATGAAGATGGTAATGGCTCAGCCTTCCCCTCTGATGCTGGGTGGGAGTTCTGCCACATTACTAGAATCAATCAAATCCTCTACACATCTCAAAGGCTGCAGGGTTTAGTCTGCAGAGTTTAGTCTGCAGGGTTTAGTCTGTAGGGTTTAGTCTGCAGGGTTTAGGCTGTAGGTTTTAGATTGTAGGGTCTAAACTGCACAGTTTAGACTGCAGGGTTTTGACTGTAGGGTTTAGGCTGTAGGGTATAGACTGTAGGGTATAGACTGTAGGGTTTAGGCTGTAGGGTATAGACTGTAGGGTTTAGACTGCAGGGTTTAGGCTGTAGGGTTTAGGCTGTAGGTTATAGACTGTAGGGTATAGACTGTAGGGTTTAGGCTGTAGGGTTTAGACTGCAGGGTTTAGGCTGTAGGGTATAGACTATAGGGTTTAGACTGTAGGGTTTAGGCTGTAGGGTTTAGGCTGTAGGGTTTAGGCTGTAGGGTATAGACTGTAGGGTTTAGACTGCAGGGTTTAGGCTGTAGGGTTTAGGCTGTAGGTTATAGACTGTAGGGTATAGACTGTAGGGTATAGACTGTAGGGTTTAGGCTGTAGGGTTTAGACTGCAGGGTTTAGGCTGTAGGGTATAGACTATAGGGTTTAGACTGTAGGGTTTAGGCTGTAGGGTTTAGGCTGTAGGGTATAGACTGTAGGTTATAGACTGTAGGGTTTAGACTGTAGGGTTTAGGCTGTAGGGTATAGACTGTAGGGTTTAGGCTGTAGGGTATAGACTGTAGGGTATAGACTGTAGGGTTTAGACTGTAGGGTTTAGGCTACAGGTTGTAAGTGCTCATTTGGACCCCGTGGAGAGATGACAGCTCATTGGTGTTTTCTGGTTTGAGTGATTGGTGACTAATTAGAATAACAAATCAGTTCAGAACCCCAATGTGTTGATTTTTATATAAAAGAAAAAATATATATAAAAAGAACCTGTTCATTTTTTCTCCCCCTCTGTCTCTCTCTGTCCATCTCTCTCTGTCCATCTCTCTCTGTCCATCTCCCCTGCTCCATCTCTTGTTCTCAATCTCTGGTCAACTGTTTCTGTTTTTTGTGAATTTGTGCCTTTTGTTAGCTTCTCTTTTCTTCCAGTTACACTACATTGGAGACGTGAAAACCGTGAATAATAAAACTCTGAAAGAGGAAGGATGGTTGTGTTGTTCATGACCACTGGACTGTCTGCTTCATGTATCATGTGTTCTGATTGGTTCTTTTCAGTAGCAGCATTAATGTTCACCATGGTTACCCCTCCCTTCTAAAACCGGTCCAACACACGATAAGTTCCCCTCTTCCCTTCTGCCCCCCGTTCCCCCACTGGCACATGACACAACTCTACACCCTATCAGATACTCTCCTTCTGCCCCCCCTCCGTTCCCCCACTGGCACATGACACAACTCTACACCCTATCAGATACTCTCCTTCTGCCCCCCCCCTCAGTTCCCCCCAGTGGCACATGACACGACTCTACACCCTATCAGATACTCTCCTTCTGCCCCCCCCCTCAGTTCCCCCCAGTGGCACATGACACGACTCTACACCCTATCAGATACTCTCCTTCTGCCCCCCCCCCCTCAGTTCCCCCCAGTGGCACATGACACGACTCTACACCCTATCAGATACCCCTCATTCTGCCCCCAAGCTCTGTTACTCCATCCCCTTTCTCTCTCAGTTCAAATCCCTTGTTTTCTCCTTTCCAATCCGTCAGGGGTCAGGGGTCAGGGAAAAGGAGGTTCAGTTGGGGGGGCAGGGGAAGGATGGGGAGACATAGTGTAATCAGGATTGGGCCAGCCGAGAGATTACCCTAAACCCTGATTATAGAGAGAATGGAGGGAGGAGGTGGGAGAGACAGAGGGAGGGCAGCTGGGGAGCGGTTGAGGGAGTTCGCATGATTGGACAATTGGTCAGGATTATGAGAAAAAAGTTGAGACATGATTGCCATGGCAACACTGAGAAGGGCTGTCTGTGAGGTGATGAAGATATAAAACAATAATGAATTACAGGATGGAGACAAAACCTTGGCAGTACATTAGTCCTGCTAGACAGCAGCTATGCCTACTTTCTCAACTGAGTATAGCCATGTCAAACAACAATGTACAGGCTGTCCCGAAACCCGAAGTGCTGGAGTTTACAATACGTTTGCATTATGTTCTTGTAGATAACTCATTGGAAACGAATGTAATAGAAACTTTTCCAGATAGAGGATCACTGAGGAGCCCTTTTATTCATAACAGCACCAATAGCCTTAAGTTTGCACAATCACATAGGCTAATAGGACAAAGGACGCATTGAGGCAAAAACTCTACTGAGCGTCAGGGTCGCAAAGTAAACAGCGGACAACAGTCACGTCCATTCATAAACGTGATAAAGCGTTTTAACCGTTACTTATTACCGACCAGGGATAAGCCTCATCCGGACTGCGGCGCGGGCGCTTTAAGCCAGGAAGGAGACACTGGTGTTGGTACATAACGGAGGAAATACGGGTGCTGCGCGTGAGCGGTGGGGAGAAAGCTGAAATTCTCGAACTGAAACGCACGCGCTCAAACCCACTCAAGGACGAGAGGCCGCTGTTATCCGCAAGGACGGAGTCACCCGTTTTTACCGGATACCCCGGGACACTCCACACAGGTAAACACAGCCAAGCGTTTTTTGTTAATAATTGTTTATTTGTTTAATGTTTTCCTGCAGCAGTAGTTGATAATAGTTGTGTTTTGTTCTCAGTAAACACAGATATAGATGAATGCAGTGAAATTTAGGTTTATGCGCTAAGCAGGAATAAGAGTAGTAGTCTCTTATTGAAGTAATATTCACTCAGGGCGATTGAGAAACATGGGAGAGGGAGAGACACGACATGATACTGTCAAGTATTTCAGTTAACCCTCCTGTACGGATGATCAGTGGATTATTGGTTCTGGTACAAATCAAGGAAAGTGTTATTATGTAACTGGTGACCAGCGAGTTTGTGGTGGTGCGTTGCGGTAGTAGCACTGGAATCCATTCAAACCCGCCTTAACAGCGTTTACACTTTGTCTTCATTTACATACTCACACACTCACAGTTATGATTCCGAAATGTGACTTTCTGTGTAGATATTGTGCTTTGCAAAAGTACTTCTGACCATGTCACGCTCTGGCATAGAGGCAGGACACAGACGCAGAGGTTTTCAAGGAAACCGTGGTTTACTGAACAGATTTACCAAAAACACAGTCGCCGACATGAAACACACACAAAATCACCAACAAGAAACACTGGGGCAGGAGGAACTTAAATAGGGACACAACGAGGGGGCAAGCACAGGTGTGAACGAAAATACAAAAGGACAAGCTACGTTTGAAATCAAAGGACAAAAACCAAACAGAACAGGCCACGTTCAAAAGGAAAGGCAAAACCCAATCAGAACAAAAACCAAACCTAACAGACCAATTCATATTATATTATTAACCGCTACATAAAAAAACTGAGGAAGATCTACGCAGATGGATTAGTCTCCCCATCACTTTGATTGGGAGAATTAATTGCATTAAAATGAACATTCTACCAAGATTGCAGTATCCTTTTCAATCATTGCCTATTCCGTTACCCCAAAACTTTTTAAAATCTCTTAATAAAAATGTAAGAGAATTCATTTGGAACAACAAGGTACCGAGGATATCTTTGGAGAAATTAACGTGGGACTATCAGTCAGGGGGACTACAATTACCCAATTTTAGGACATATTATTTTGCTGCCCAAATGAGATTTCTATGGTCTATGTCTGAGAAAGACACAATTCCATCCTGGGTTTATATTGCATTTCACTCCTTGAAAGATAACTCCTTTAGTGAAATTGTGTACAAGTACAACTACCGAATTTTATCAAGAAAAACTGATAACCCAATTTTGTTACACCTTATTAAACTTTGGTATGATGTACATAAGACCATCGGCAAGGAAATAAGACTGTCGCCAAAGTCACCTTTGAAACAAAGCTTATCCCGATGACTGTAAGATCCTGGAGGCATGGCATAGCAGTGGAATTCATACTTTGGAGGATTGTTATGAGGATGGGCTTTTCGTGTCCTTTGAACAATTAAGGAGGAAATATAACCTGCCCAGCAATACTTTCTTTTGTTACCTTCAATTGCGATACCTTTTTGAGGAGCTTTGAACGACAGCATGACTCTGCCCAAGCTCACGGAAATCGAGAAATTGATGCAAGAAAGTGGACAATGTTAGCTTATTTCTAAAGTGTACTCTTTGCTGATATCTGAATGTCCTAAACCTGATTTGTATAGCTCTAAGGGGAATTGGGAATCTGACTTAAATACCACAACTGAAGACCAACTTTGGTCAGAGTTGTGTAAAGACAGTTTATCTGCCACTATTAATGCACGGTATAGACTTACCCACTATAATTTCCTCCATCAGTTGTATTTAACTCCGGAGAAGATTCACAAGTTCAAATCTGAGCTATCTGATGCATGTTTTCGCTCTACAATAGAGGTGGGCTCCTTCCTACACTGTACTTGGTTGTGTGTAAAAGTACGAGATTTCTGGATTGACTTTTGTAGTGTCTTGACTAAGATTACACAAATTTCATTACCGATTGACCCAGAGTTTTGTTTTCTGGGGAACTTCATGAAAATTGATAAAATATTAAACAGGTATCAGAAGCATTTTCTGGAGATAGCTCTGGCAGTGGCTAGAAAATGCATTGCAGTCTCATGGAAGTCTGTTTCCCCTTTATCTATAACTAAGTGGTATTTAGAAATGAATAGATGTGTGCCTTTAGAAAAATTTACATATAGCCTTAGAAAGGGGTACAATACCTTCATTAAAATCTGTCAATCCTATCTAGATCATGTGGATAATGTGGTATCAGAATGTGACTGACCTGAAGACATTGTTACATTACATATCTACTGTAGAACACTGGAGCACCCTTTTGGGGAGGGGGAGGGGGGTATTTTTCTTTTTCTTATTCTGCTTGTTCTTCTGTTTTTGCTTTCTGTTTTTGTAAACTGAAAAACTGAAAATAAAGTATTCCAAAAAATATATATATATATTCTAATGTACATTGAATGTGCATTTGAAGTGTTACAGTACACCCTACTGTATTTGGGTATTAACTACTGTATTTCAAAGTCAGTCTTTTAATTTATCAAACGCTCAGAAAAACACTGCGTCATCCAGAACAATGACATTCTTGTATCATGATGTTAACTACTGTGGTTGGGTGTTATAAATGATGACTTATACTGATGCGTTGTGCTGCTGTCTTGAATGTGTGGTAACTCTCTGGTGTGTTTTCAGGTGATACGATGAGTACGATAAAGTACAGAGGTAGAGGAGAAGGAGAAAGAGGAGGAGAAGGAGAAAGAGGAGGAGAAGGAGAAAGAGGAGGAGAAGGAGGAAAGGGAGGAAGAGGCAATCTCAGGTAAAATACTGTCACATATCTCTATTCGGCACTCAGTGTTTCCTGTTCAATACTCTCCCTTCACCTCCCCCAACAAGGAGAGGAGAGAGGTTGTATCTCTGAGTGTTGGAACATACGACTTTCCCTGCAGAATTCTTACATGTGGATCCATAACCATCATCCCTCTGTAAGGAGTTCATCTCCACTATGGACAGACTGACTACATGAACACTAATGGTGCCACAGGAGGAAACATCTTTTGAATTTCTGAAAGGGAAAGCAACCCACTGACAGAGGGAGCCATGCTTTGTGCAGGTTTTGATGTCCTAAAACATGGACATAGAACTTAATCCAGAATCTGACCAATGTTGCAGGATTTTAGTTCAAGATTAGCAAACAGCTTAAAGATCAAATCCCTTGTGAATGGAACCTTTCAAGTGCAGAATGTTAAGACATTAGAGTTCTAGAACAACACCCTGTGTAACCAATCCTCCTTAAACCCTTGTGATTTCAGATGTGTGTGTGTGAGCCTGTTGCTACATGGAGATTGTGTGTGTGTGTGTGTGTGTGTGTGTGTGTGAGCCTGTTGCTACATGGAGATTGTGTGTGTGTGAGTCTGTTGCTACATGGAGATTGTGTGTGTGTGTGAGTCTGTTGCTACATGGAGATTGTGTGTGTGTGTGAGTCTGTTGCTACATGGAGATTGTGTGTGTGTGTGTGAGTCTGTTGCTACATGGAGATTGTGTGTGTGTGAGCCTGTTGCTACATGGAGATTGTGTGTGTGTGAGACTGTGATGTGGTGTTGATTCACAGCAGGTTGTAGTTTCAGGTGGTGCTTCAATGGTGAAAAAACACCATTACCATGCTATTATGCCCTTACTGATCAGGGGGAAAAGTGTGAGCAAATAGGGTCACCTTCAGTGCCTTCAAGAAGACCCAATCGGGTTGTCCTACTCCAGTGAAGCGTCTGCTAATTTATTCTCTAAGTCCATTCAAACTTGCAGTGTTTCTTGGTGTTATGGTGATAATGTCAGTTGAACAGATTGTGTGTTTCTAGGTCTAGTGAGATATATTCTACTTTGTCCCTAGGCTTTGGGCTGTATCCAGAATAAACACAGTAAATTGGGTTGTTTAATAGGCTTAGACATTTGCCCATTGCAGATTTAAATGCATGACCTTTCACCTGATTGACTGCATAACTTATCTAAAGAGAACCCCCCCTCCCACACACATACACACAGCCACACACACACAGCCACACACACACAGCCACCCACACACAGCCACACACACACAGCCAGCCACAATCACACAGCCACCCACACACACACAGCCACCCACACACACACAGCCACCCACACACAGCCACACACACACTTTCACGTGGTTCTCTGCTGCTTCGGATTATTTTCTTAATGTCACAATTTCTCTCCATCACGAGCCCCTCCTTCACACATTCACGCAGACACTTTCATCTGCGTTTTCAAAACGTAGTCGCTCTCAGTCCGTTGCTGCCAAGCTGCTCCGTTAAGCCAACCAGAACCTGCGGGGGCATTGAGTGGAAGACAAGCCAGACTGGATCATCTCTGAAGATCACCACTCTTATCTTGGACTTCAATGTGTTTACTGTCAGGAAGAATCCACTTGGAAGCCAATCAACAAGAATCAGAATCCACTAGCAAGCCAATCAACAACAAGCAGTGTCCCATACTGAGTTCTTAGAGGGTTCTCTGTGAGTTGATGATCCGAAGGGGAAACTGGGCTCTTAACAGCACCAAAGTTTTTGATTGGGTATGTTTGCTATTCAAGGTGCAGCCTGAACAAGACCGTTGGTTTTCATTGGATATTTCTGCTATTATCCACAACATGGACTCCACTAACGGTGGGCTTTAAACATTACCTTGACTATTATTGGATACCTCTGTTACTGAAGGTGGGCTTTAAACATTACCTTGACTATTATTGGATACCTCTGTTACTGAAGGTGGGCTTTAAACATTACATTGACTACTGTTGGATACCTCTGTTACTGAAGGTGGGCTTTATACATTACATTGACTACTATTGGATACCTCTGTTACTGAAGGTGGGCTTTATACATTACCTTGACTACTATTGGATACCTCTGTTACTGAAGGTGGGCTTTATACATTACCTTGACTACTATTGGATACCTCTGTTACTGAACAGGGACCAATCTGTGCGATAAAGAGACTTGGCCAGTCAATCAGTTGAATCAGGTATGTCTGAGTCGTTGAAGACGGGGATGGATTTGCCGTGTGTGTCTGACGGGGTTGGGGATCGTGTGAGGTCAGACAGCACGTCCAGCACAGCCTCCCAGGGGTCAAAGGGCAGGTTGTTGCTCCGACAACGCCTGTCACAACTGCTAACCTGCGTAGAAGACTTGAGCTCTGATGATGAGGCTAACGAGGAAGTGTCCCGCACGCTAGCCGAAGCCTTCCAGCTCTGTGGAAACATCAGCCCTCGAGAAACACTCAGGTTGACTCAAACACGCAAACACATATACAAACACGCAAACACATACACACACACGCAAACACATACACACACAAGCAAATACATACACAAACACGCAAACACATACACAAACACGCAAACACTTACACACACACGCAAATACATACACACACACGCAAACACATACACAAACACGCAAACACGTACACAAACACGCAAACACGTACACACACATGCAAACACATACACACACACGCAAACACATACACACACACGCAAACACATACACACACACGCAAACACATACACAAACACGCAAACACATACACAAACACATTCACACACACGCAAACACTATCTGCATTCTAATGCTGTCTTCTAACAAGGGCTGTTAAGTCTGTGTTATAGAAATGAGTTTTAAGGCAGTGTTTAACTGCGTTCCAACATTAGTTCTAATTTCGGGTTAAATATTATATCATGGAGAAATGATATTGTCCTTTAAGTCCCCCTTCTTCCTGCTGTCTCTGCTAGGCTGCACATGGTCACATGGAATGTGGCAACAGCAGAGCCCCCTGATGATGTCACTTCCTTGCTGTATTTGGACACCCAGCCCACCACTGACCTCTATGTGATTGGGTAAGGCAGTGTCTACTGGACAATGTTTGTGTAGTATAGAAGTCAATTGGTTGTGTAATATAGAAGTCAACTGGTTGTGTAGTATAGAAGTCAATTGGTTGTGTAGTATAGAAGTATTTTTTCCCTATAGAATATACACTATTCTCTGAAGAATACCCCAATACCCCAAAACCTTTAACACAATGCCCATTATAAAAAGTCAAAACCTTACACACACAGGGAAAAATGCATTTCTGGCCTAAATCTATATGCACAGCTCTCAAAACCAAATAATCAGGTCAGAATCACACGTACAGACATCATATCTGTTGCAAACAATAAGCATTAAGAAAACACTGCATGTAGGAAAAGGTAACTCTCTCATTAAGGAATTCTTCCAGCATGCAGAGAACAAAGTTGCGTTAATGTGCGTTGTACAAAACAAACATTTTGTTTACCTGAAATAACATTCTTAAGCTGTCAGTGAATAAGCGTTGTTTATGCAAATATAAACTCAACCTTCTGGGTAATTTTGTAACTTATATGCAACTCAAAAGTTAACGTTGACTTAAATCATTATTACTCATACAAATGTATGTAGCAGTTTCACTAGTTTTATTTTTAGTAATATCTTTACACCAACCACGATCTATTCAACCATGGTAATGATGTCTAATCCTACCAGGTTTAATTTTACACGTTACAGATGTCCCCCATGCGATGCAGGTAATACATAGCATTATGGTGAATGACAAACCTTGTGTGGAACATGGGATATATATCAACCAGCATGTGCTATGGTTTGTACTAAAGAACATTTCTATTTCATGGATTATTACAATGGGCAGATTTCATTTTAAGATTAAACTTCATTGTCATTGAACAATTGCAAATACTGTACAATGAAACCAGAAGTACAAATAGAAGATGGCAGTGAATGTGCAAGTATTAAGTATAGTTTGTTTTACAAGTGGAATGTATAGATGTGCAATGAAAGCAAATACAATGCAAATGGCAATTCTAAATGAGCAATGAAGGAAAATAGGCGAGGGCAGAAGATGTACAAGTATAAAGTATATGTATGTACAAACCCAATTCCAAAAAAGTTGGGAGTAAAAAAGGAATGGAATAATTTACAAATCTTATAAACTCATATTTAATTCACAATAGAATATAGATAACATATCGAATGTTGAAAGTGAGACATTTTGTAATGTCATGCCAAATATTGGCTCATTTTGGATTTCATGAGAGCTACACATTCCAAAAAGTTGGGAGAGGTAGCAAAAAGTTAAATGTACAGATAAGGAACAGCTGGAGGACCAATTGACAACTTATTATGTCAATTGGCAACATGATTGGGTATGAAAAGAGCCTCTCAGAGTGGCAGTGTCTCTCAGAAGTCAAGATGGGCAGAGGATCACCAATTCCCCCAATGCTGCGGTGAAAAATAGTGGAGCGATATCAGAAAGGAGTTTCTCAGAGAAAAATTGCAAAGAGTTTGAAGTTATCATCATCTACAATGCATAATAATCTCTGTGCGTAAGGGTAAAGGCCAGAAAACCATACTGGATGCCCGTGATCTTCGGGCCCTCAGACGGCACTGCATCACATACAGGAATGATACTGTAATGGAAATCACAACATGGGCTCAGGAATACTTCCAGAAAACACTGTCGGTGAACACAATCCACTGTGCCATTCGCCGTTGCCGACTAAAACTCTATAGGTCAAAAAAGAAGCCGTATCTAAACAGGATCCAGAAGCGCAGGCATTTTCTCTGGGCCAAGGATCTTTTAAAATGGACTGTGGCAAAGTGGAAAAGTGTTTTGTGGTCTGACGAATCAAAATTTGAAGTTCAATTTGGAAAACTGGGAAGCCATGTCATCCGGACTAAAGAGGACAAGGACAACCCAAGTTGTTATCAGCGCTCAGTTCAGAAGCCTGCATCTCTGATGGTATGGGGTTGCATGAGTGCGTGTGGCATGGGCAGCCTACACATCTGGAAAGGTACCATCAATGCTGACAGTTATATCCAAGTTCTAGAACAACATATGCTCCCATCCAGACGTCATCTCTTTCAGGGAAGACCTTGCATTTTCCAACATGACAATGCCAGACCACATACTGCATCAATTACAATGTCATGGCTGCATAGAAGAAGGATCCGGGTACTGAAATGGCCAGCCTACAGTCCAGATCTTTCACCCATAGAAAACATTTGGCGCATCATAAAGAGGAAGGTGCGACAAAGAAGACCTAAGACAGTTGAGCAACTAGAAGCCTGTATTAGACAAGATTGGGACAACATTCCTATTCATAAACTTGAGCAACTTGTCTCCTCAGTCCCCAGACGTTTGCAGTCTGTTATAAAAAGAAGAGGGGATGCCACACAGTGGTAAACAGGGCCTTGTCCCAAATTTTTTGAGATGTGTTGATGCCGTGAAATTTAAAATCAACTTATTTTTCCCTTAAAGTGATACATTTTCTCAGTTTAAACATTTGATATGTCATCTATGTTGTATTCTGAATAAAATATTGAAATTTGAAACTTACACATCATTGCATTCTGTTTTTATTCACAATTGTACAGTGTCCCAACTTTTTTGGAATCGGGTTTGTACAAGTGGGAATGAATAGTTGTGTGATGAGGCACATGCAAGTACAAAGGACCATTCTGACTGCAATCAAGCTTGTTGGATGTGTAAGATCGCATGTGCAACTGAAATGCAGGGATAGCAGCAATGAGGTTCCCGAGGTAGACACATACATGTATAAGTGAACACTTCTTATCAGCCGTAGTTTGCAAAGTCTGTAGTACAAGGGAGTAGTTACAGTGGATATAAAAAGTCTACACACCCCTGTTAAAATGTCAGGTTCTTGTGATGTAAAAAAATTAGACAAAGATAAATTATGTCAGAACTTTTTCCACCTTTAGGGTGACCTATAACGTGAACAATTCAATTGAAAAACCACCTAAAATCTTTGAGATAATAAACACAATATCCTGGTAGCATAAGTGTGCACACCCTTAAACAAATACTTTGTTGAAGCACCTTTTGATTTTATTACAGCACTCAGTCTTTTTGTGTAGGAGTCTATTAGCATGGCACATCTTGATGTGGCAATATTTGCCCACTCTTCTTTGCAAAAGTGCTCCAAATCTGTCAGATTGCGAGGACATCTCCTGCGCACAGCCCTCTTCAGATAACCCCACAGATGTTCAGTTGGATTCAGGTCTGGGCTCTGGCTGGGCCATTCCAAAACGTTATTCTTCTTCTGGTGAAGCCATGCTTTTGTGGATATTGATGTGTGCTCTGGGTCATTTTCGTGCTGAAAGGTGAACTTCCTCTTCATCTTCAGCTTTCTAACGGACGCCTGAAGATTTTGTGCCAAAATTGCCTGGTATTTGGAACTGTTCATAATTTCCTCCACCCTGACTAAGAACCTGGTTCCGGCTGAAGAAAAACAGCCCCAAAGCATGATGCTGCCACCACCATGATTCACTGTGGGTATGGTGGTTTTTGGGTGATGTGCAGTGTTGGTTTTGTGCCAAACATACCTTTTGGAATTTTGCCAAAAAGTTGAACATTGGTTTCATCAGACCATTAACACATTTTCCCACATGCTTTTGGGGGTCTTGATGTTTGTTTTTGCACACTTCAGCCGGGCTTGGATGTTTTTCTTTGTAAGAAAAGGCTTCCATCTTGCCACCCTACCCCACAGCCCATTCATATGAAGAATACGGGAGATTGTTGTCACATGTAGCACACAGCCAGTACTTGCCAGAAATTCCTTTAATGTTGCTGTAGGCCACTTGGAAGCCTCCTTGACCAGTTTTCTTCTTGTCTTTTCTAATATTTTGGAGGGACGTCCAGTTCTTGGGAAGGTCTTTGTTGTGCCATATTTTCTCCACTTGATGATGACTTTCTTCACTGTGTTCCATGGTATATCTAATGCTTTGGAAATTATGTTGTACCCTTCTCCTGACTGATACTGATAGAACAGCTGGACTTAATTTGTGATGAATCAGAGTCACTTTAAATGATGGCAGGTATGTAATGACTTGTGTTTAACATTGAATGTGATTGGTTAATTCTGAACACTGCCACATCCCCAGTTATAAGAGGGTGTGCACACTTATGGAACCAGGTAATTGTAAGGTTTTTAATTAGAATTTTTCCCCCTCAACGATTTTAGTTTGTTTTTCAATTGAATTGTTCACATTATTGGTCACATTAAAAGTGGAAAAGGTTCTGACATGATTTATCTTTGTCTCATTCTTTTACATCACAAAAACCTGGCATTTTAACAGGGGTGTGTAGATTTCTTATATCCACTGTATGTCCCTTTTCCGGTTCAAATAATATGAGCTGAATCCCTCCAAATCATAAGTTCCGACCCCTTCCTTATATCTTACACAAAAAAAGCATGATTAAGTAAAAACTCATCCATATGAAATTCTATGGTTGTTGAAAATCACACATCGCACAACTACATGTTACACAACCATTGTAAAACATGAAAGGTTATAAACCATCTGTTACACACACACAGTTGTTATAGCACTTACCGTAACATCAATTACCTGGGAATATCAAAGCAACTATAAATTACAAACCTAACACCCCCCCCGCCATAGTTAATCCCCCGTTGCACATGTCACACAGGAAGTCCCACCCACCGAACCCGAAGTCCCACCCCCCTGTCAAATCAAACTGGAAGTTCTGCCCACCTAGGTAATAAATCATCAAAGTGACAGAATAAACCCTATATTAACTACGTATGTACTGTATTTTATGTGTGTGTGTGTGTGTGTGTGTGCGTGTGTGTGTCAGTCTTCAGGAAGTGAATGCTGCTCCTCTGAAGTTCCTGTCAGACTTGCTGCTGGAAGACTCCTGGAGCCACCACTTCATGAACACACTGGCCCCCAGAGAATACATAAAGGTGTGACTTGGTGCTAGCCAAGAAGACTGACTGACTGACTGACTGACCATTGTTAAATAGCATAGTGGTTAGAGACATGGATTGCCATGTAGCCAACTGGGGTTTGATCCTTGCCATGAGCCAAACAAAATAGACATTAGGATTTGTTCAGGATAGACTAAACCTTGCTGACTACAAGCTTCAGTAGCTACAGTTGTGCTCATAAGTTTGCTTACCCTGGCAGAAATTGAGACAATTTGGCATTGATTTTGAAAATATGACTGATTATGCAATTTATTTTAATTTTGTTTAAGGATAGTGATCATATGAAGCCATTATCACATAGTGGTTTGGCTCCTTTTTAATCATAATTATAATAGAAATCACCCAAATGGCCCTGAGCAAAAGTTTACATACCCTTGAATGTTTGGCCTTGTTACAGACACAC
This sequence comes from Esox lucius, assembly GCF_011004845.1. NCBI lineage: Eukaryota > Metazoa > Chordata > Actinopteri > Esociformes > Esocidae > Esox > Esox lucius. Next base: position 49,515,260 of record NC_047575.1, on the reverse strand, counting down.
AAGGTGATAAACACAGGTGAAAACGGCAATTAAAGGTGAATTTCCCACACCTGTGGCTTTTTAAATTGCAATTTGTGTTTGTGTATAAATAGTAAATGAGTTTGTTAGGTTTCACATGGATGCACTGAGCAAGCTAGATACTGAGCCATGGGGAGCAGAAAAGAACTGTTAAAAGACCTGCGTAACAAGGTAATGGAACTTTATAAAGATGGTTAAGGATATTAAAAGATATCCAAAGCCTTGCAAATGACAATCAGTACTGTTCAATCACTTATTAAGAAGTGGAAAATTCGGGGATCTCTTGATACCAAGCCAAGGTCAGGTAGACCGAGAAAGATTTCAGCCGAAACTGCCAGAAGAATTGTTCGGAATAGAAAGAAAAACACACAGGTAACCTCAAGAGAAATACAGGCTGCTCTGGAAAAAGATGGTGTGGTTGTTTCAAGGAGCACAATACGATGATACTTGAACAAAAATGAGCTGCATGGTCGAGTTGCCAGAAAGAATCATTTTCTGTGCCAATACCACAAAAAAGCCTGGTTAAAATATGCCCGACAACACCTTGACACGCCTCACATCTTCTGGCACACTGTAATTTGGAGTGACGAGACCAAAATAGAGCTTTATGGTCACAACCATAAGCACCATGTTTGGAGAGGGGTCAATAAGGCATATAGTGAACAGAATACCATCCCCACTGTGAAGCATGGTGGTGGCTCACTGATGTTTTGGGGGTGTGTGAGCTCTAAAGGCACGGTAATCTTGTGAAAATTTATGGCAAGATGAATGCGGCATGTTATCAGAAAATACTGGCAGACGAAAGCTGTGCATGGGATGCTCTTGGACTTTCCAGTACAACAATGACCCTAAGCATAAGGCCAAGTTGACCCTCCAGTGGTTACAGCAGAAAAAGGTGAAGGTTCTTGAGTGGCCATCACAGTCTCCTGAGCTTAATATCATTGAGTCATTCTGGGGAGATCTCCAACTTGCCGTTCATGCAATACTACCAAAAACTTTGCATGACCAGGAGGCATTTTGCCAAGATGAATGGGCAGCTATACCACCTGCAAGAATTCGGGACCTCATAGACAACTATTACAAAAGACAGCATGCTGTCATTGATACTAAAGGGGGCAATACACAATATTAAGCACTAAAGGTAAGCATTTTTTTCTTTGTTGTTATGTTTTGTTTTATGATTGTGCTATTCTGTTATGACCTACAGTTTAATGTGAATCCTTTAAGAAATAAAAGATGTGTTTTGTCTGCTCATTCATGTTTTCTTCACAAATGGTACATATATTACCAATTCTCCAAGGGTATGCAAACTTTTGAGTACAACTGTACATTATGGTTAGCCTTAAGTAAACCTGTTATATCGCGTTTATATCGCGATGGACGAACTGCACCGGCAAAGACCATTTCGATTTACAGATCGAATTCCAGCCTCAGTTGTGTGTGTGACCATCATGTGAGCAAAGGTGGGCGCACATAACCAGATTAGTGACCGATGAAGCGCAATTTTTATTTTCTCTGGTTTTGGTTGGTTGGATGGCTGGTAAAAACAGAATGTATCTACCATAATATTAGTCGACCCATTTAAAATGTGATTTAGTTTCGACGCATCTTTCTTAAAACAATGATAGGCAAGAGGCCTACCTGGTGTTATATCTTTTTCAAGTTGTATGTTTCAAGGTTTATTCATCAAATGCACCGAACACAGCCAGGAAGAGTTGCATCAAACAAATCAGACAGGAATTGTTTAGAAGATTAGGCAACTATTTGTTAGATAGCTGTAACATGGCGTTGCCTTCTAGATAAAACATATTGTAGCATCTGACAGGCAGCGTCTCGAACCTGCAACCTTCAGCTCCCCAGGTGGGCGCAGTTCCCACTGCTCCAAATAGGAATATCCCCTTTGGAGGGGCAAGTAGTGGCCCTTTGGAGGGGCGAGTAGTGGCCCTTTGGAGGGGCGAGTAGTGGCCCTTTGGAGGGACGAGTAGTGGCTCTTTGGAGGGGCGGGTAGTGGCCATACCAAGGTAGCTACAATATGGAATTTATCATGATATTGAAGTAGAAAAGGTGTGTTGGAAAGCACTCGGCCAACTGATGATGCTTCATCAACTGATGATGCCACCTCAACTCCGTCCATGTAGGTAGGTCATGCGATTCTGCTTGCTTTGCATCTCAGAAAATTGCATTCATTGATGGTCATTGGCTGCTGACGACATTGACTTTAAGCAGGTATATGATCACAGTTTATTTATTTTATTTGCGTTTTGAAAATCCATCACTGGTGGCCCTAATAATCGCAGGTTACGTTCACACGGGTAAAACTTATTTGTGTGCGGGTGTTTATGATTGTGAACGAGCATTCGCGTGCCTGGGCTTTCTGCAACATTTTGACCATGTTGGTGGTTGTGAAGCAAAACATCAGACTACTGCAGATTTAGTGTAGGCGTGAAAATCTACGGATATCTTGATTTTTATATACGATAATGTCAATACCCTTTTCCAGAAATTGCCATTTATTTTTCAACAATGTTTTGAAGCAATTAAAAACATGAATAAAACACAAATAACACATGTCATGTTTAGATAAAAAGTATTCTGGATTCTGGAGGATCAAGGGTTACTGGATTAACTGGAATTACAGACAGACCTTTAGCGTGTAATGTAGAGAAGTAGCCAATCATATTGAAGTAGAAAGCAATGGTTTATAAACCCTTTCCAAGGGCGATGTACATAACCCATAAGGTAAAATGCTATGTATGTTAGACTATCCAAAGTAATTCAAAGTAATCAGATTACGGTACTGAGTTTGAGTAATTCAAAAGGTATATTACTGATTACAAATGTGGACAGGTAACTTGTAGCTGTAACAGATTACATTTTAAAAGTAACCTACCTAACCCCTATTGTGACTAGTGAAGACATTCTGTATAGCATAATAACCCATGGTAAATCATGACTAGTGAGGACATTCTGTATAGTATAATAACCCATGGTAAATCATGACTAGTGAGGACATTCTGTATAGTATAATAACCCATGATGATCATGACTAGTGAGGACATTCTGTATAGTATAATAACCCATGGTAAATTATGACTAGTGAGGACATTCTGTATAGTATAATAACCCATGGTAAATCATGACTAGTGAGGACATTCTGTATAGTATAATAACCCATGGTAAATCATGACTAGTGAGGACATTCTGTATAGTATAATAACCCATGGTAAATCATGACTAGTGAGGACATTCTGTATAGTATAATAACCCATGATGATCATGACTAGTGAGGACATTCTGTATAGTATAATAACCCATGGTAAATCATGACTAGTGAGGACATTCTGTATAGTATAATAACCCATGGTAAATCATGACTAGTGAGGACATTCTGTATAGTATAATAACCCATGGTAAATCATGACTAGTGAGGACATTCTGTATAGTATAATAACCCATGGTAAATCATGACTAGTGAGGACATTCTGTATAGTATAATAACCCATGGTAAATCATGACTAGTGAGGACATTCTGTATAGTATAATAACCCATGATAAAACCCTCTCCTCTCTCTGTCTCCTCTCTCCCTCTCCCCTTTCTTTCTCCTCTCTCCCTCTCCCCTGTCTTCCTCCTCTCTCCCTCTCCTCTCTCCCTCTCCTCTCTCTGTCTCCACTCTCCCTCCCCCCTCTCTGTCCCCTCGCTCCCTCTCCTCTCTCTGTCTCCTCTCTCCCTCTCCCATGTCTGTCTCCACTCTCCCTCTCCCCTTTCTGTCTCCTCTCTCCCTCTCCTATCTGTCTCCTCTCTCCCTCTCCCATGTATGTCTCCACTCTCCCTCTCCTCTCTCTGTCTCCTCTCTCCCTCTCCCCTGTCTGTCTCCTCTCTCCCTCTCCTCTCTCTGTGTCCTCTCTCCCAGGTATCTTCAGTGAGAATGCAGGGTCTGCTGTTGTTGGTTTTTTCTAAGAAGATTCATGTCCCCTTCATCAGAGACATCCAAACCACCTACACTCGCACTGGCTTGTTTGGCTACTGGGTACGGACCTGAAACAATATTAACTCTCCACTAGGTACTGACCTGAATACTGTTAACTAAATAATGGGTAGCGACCTGAAACAATATATCTCCGTACTGGGTACTGATCTGATAACTTTGTTAACTTGATACTGTGCACTGACCTGATAACAGTATTACCTCTGTACTGGGTATGGACCTAAAACAATATTAAGTCTATACTGGGTACTGAACTGAAATAATATTAAGTCTATACTGGGTACGGACCTAAAACAATATTAAGTCTATACTGGGTACTGAACTGAAATAATATTAAGTCTATACTGGGTACGGACCTAAAACAATATTAAGTCTATACTGGGTACTGAACTGAAATAATATTGAGTCTATACTGGGTACTGATCTGATAACATTATTAACTCTTTACTGGGCACTGACTTGATAACTGTATTAATTCTGTAGAAGGTACCAACCTGATTATGTTATTAACTCTATACTAAGCACTGACCTGCTTACTTTATTAACTCTAAACTGGCTATAGACCTGAAACAATATTAACTCTATATTGGATACTGACAAGATAACTTCACTAACTCTATACTCACTGACCTAATCATTGTGTTAAGTCTATACTGAATACTGACCTGATAACATTGTACAATCTTTAAATGGGTAATGATTTCCCTTCTCTTTCTCCCTTGCCCCCCCCTCAGGGAAATAAGGGGGGCGTCTCGGTGCGTTTCTCCCTCTATGGTCACATGATGTGTTTTGTTAACTGCCACCTGGCGGCTCACATGGACTACGCTCTTCAGCGCGTCGATGAGTTTGAGTACATCCTGGAGACCCAGGACTTTGACCTGGTCAACACACCTTCTGTCCGAGACCACAAGTGAGCACCACACTAACACTCGGTCATAGACACTGATGCAAACGCATGCATACACACACACACACACACAGACACACACACACACACACACATACACACACACACACACACACACAGACACACACACACACACATACACACAGACACACACATACACACACACACACACACACACATACACACACACGCACACACAGACACACACAGACACACACACACACTAAGCTCTCCCTCTCGGTCTCCCAGGGTAGTGTTCTGGTTTGGGGATCTGAACTTCCGTATTGCTGACCACGGCATGCACTTTCTCCGTTCCTCCATCAACAGTGGACGCTTCAACCTGCTCTGGGAGAGGGACCAGGTAACGCACACACACACACACTCATACATATACACATACACACACTCACACACATACAGTATATACACACACACTCACACACACACACATATATACACATACAAACACACATTCACACACCCACACATACACACACACATATATACACATACAAACACACACTCACACAAACAAATATGTATATATATACGTACACACTCACACACACACACACATATATACATGTACACACACACATAAACACACAAAAACACACAAATGTGCGCATGCGTGGACACACACGCACACAATAAATTCCAAACACACAGTGATGGTTCCTTGTTTTCCTCTAATTGTGTATTGTGCTATAGCTGTTGACAATGAGGAAGAAGGAACCATTCCTCCAGGAGTTTGAGGAGGGGCCTCTGAAGTTCAAACCTACATACAAGTTTGACCTTAACTCTGACACCTACGATACCAGGTAAGAAGTTCTTAAATACATACGTTTGAACTCCAGAAAATGTGAATGCTACCATACCAGGTCACATGGACAAGGTGTAGGTTGAAATGGGCTCAGCTCAGTCTGGTGTTGTTGGCTGGATGTTGTTATAGGTTACTTTGGGCTCTAGTGACTCCTTTGTCATCAACTGCAAATTCCAGTTAGTGTTGTTGGCCGGTGAATCTCCTCAAAAGCACAGGTACTGGGTAGTATTTTCTGGTTGAGCAAGAGCAGTGTGAAAGGAAGCAGAACAGAGTTTCAAGATATGCTTCTGAGAACACCTGCATCGACCTTTGACCCTACTAAGCCTGCAGCTAGTTGCTGTGATGAGTCTTGGAGTTAGGTATGAATTGGACATCAGAAAATTTGCACAGGAAATAAAAAGAGGTATAGATTAAAATAACAATAATAATAATTAAATACATATATATGCTCTCCCCTTTGTCCACTCCACAGCTCTAAGAAGAAATGGTTGGGCTTTAAGTAAGCACTGATTAGTTTATTTTTACTGCATGACCCTGATCATCTCTGATTATCATCAGTAAATACTGTATTTCTGTATTTGTGGTCCATCTAGCATTCCACCAGCATGTCATCAGCATGTCACTACCATGTCTTCAGCATGTCACCAGCAAGTAACCAGCTTGTCACTACTATGTCATCAGCATGTCACCAGCATGTCACTACCATGTCACCAGCATGTCACTACCATGTCATCAGCATGTCACTACCATGTCTTCAGCATGGCACTACCATGTCTTCAGCATGTCACTAGCATGTTACTACCATGTCATCAGCATGTCACTACTATGTCATCAGCATGTCACCAGCATGTCACTACTATGTCATCAGCATGTCACCAGCATGTCACTACCATGTCATCAGCATGTCACCAGCATGTCACCAGCTTGTCATTCCCATGTCACCAGCATGTCACTACCATGTCAACAGCATGTCACCAGCATGTCACTACCATGTCATCAGCATGTCACTACCATGTCTTCAGCATGGCACTACCATGTTTTCAGCATGTCACTAGCATGTTACTACCATGTCATCAGCATGTCACTACTATGTCATCAGCATGTCACCAGCATGTCACTACCATGTCACCAGCATGTCACCAGCTTGTCACTACTATGTCATCAGCATGTCACCAGCATGTCACTACTATGTCATCAGCATGTCACCAGCTTGTCACTACCATGTCACCAGCATTTCAGTACCATTGTCACAAGTATTTCGCTAACTTGTCACTAGCATGTCACCAAAGATTTAGCAGTGTGTCCCTGTTTGCTGAATGCCTAATTCGTCTGTCTGTGTGTGCAGAGACAAACAAGGCTGCATTCATTTTTATGAATTACTAGAGAATTAATTGAGGGTGGAGAGAAGGGGAGAGGGGGAGAGAGAAGGGGAGAGGGGGAGAGTTAAAGTGAGAGAGATAGAGAGAAGGGGAGAGGGGGAGAGTTAAAGTGAGAGAGATAGAGAGAAGGGGAGAGGGGGAGAGAGAAGGGGAGAGGGGGAGAATAGAGAAAGTGAGAGAGGAATAAAGAGAGGGAAAAAGGAAGAGAATAAAAGATGGGGAAAATAATGGCCATGTCTGAAGTCCCTCCCCTCTCCATATCACCTGATCTTATGTCCTCATGACCTGTCTTCTGATTGGCCAGTGGTAAGAAGAGGAAACCTGCATGGACTGACCGCATCCTGTGGCGTATCAAGCCGAAAAACACTCCTGCTGCAGAGGACAAGGAAGAGGGCTGGGCCTCAACATCCACCCATCACTCGGATGATGGACAGGACGAGTATCCAATCAAAGTGCTCCAAGACACCTACACCTGTGACCCCAGCTACGGGGTCAGCGACCACAAACCTGTTATTGGAATCTTTGACCTGGAGGTAGGAACCTTCATACTGTGAATGGTTGCATTTCCTCTCCTCAGCTGTGGAGCCTATTCACTTTTAAAGACCCCTCCAGACAGTTATTTTACATACTATACCGAAACACAAAAAATTCCCAAAATGGCTCTACACTACTTCTTTAGCTTCAGCAGAACCCTAGTAACACAACTGGAGCTTCTCAGGAACCCTAACCTTAATAACTGCTGTAGAGCTATAAACTATGAACCATTGTCTTCCTGTAAATGAGCAAGTTATAAACTGTAAACCACTGTCTTGTTGTTGATGAGCAAGTTATAAACAGTAAACCACTGTCTTCCTGTAGATGAGGAAGCAAAGTGACTGCCCACTAGTCTGTGTCTGTCCTGAGGGCCATTGGAGTGCTGATCAGGAAGCGGTTGTGTCCTACACGGTCCTGGAAGACTTCCTGTCCTCCACATGGGACTGGATAGGCCTCTACAAGGTGAGGTTGGAGGAAGGGGTGGTGGGGGGTGAGGTGTGTTGAGGGGTGGTGAGGGGTGTTGAGGGGTGGTGAGGTGTGTTGAGGGGTGGTGAGGGGTGTTGAGGGGGGGGTGAGGGGTAGTGAGGGGTGGTGAGGTGTGTTGAGGGGTGGTGAGGGGTGTTGAGGGGGGGGTGAGGGGTAGTGAGGGGTGGTGAGGTGTGTTGAGGGGTGGTGAGGGGTGTTGAGGGGGGGGTGAGGGGTGTGGAGGGGGGGGTGAGGGGTAGTGAGGGGTGGTGAGGGGTGTTATTCAAAATGCCAAACAGGCAGAAATCTTAGTGATAAAAAGAGAAACATACAGAAATATGCAACATGTTTCAAGACTCCATACTCTCATTTGACACCCGATAAGGCTGCCAAGCACTATTGTTTCATCTGTTACACTTTTTAAAACAGACAATTATTATAATTATAATTCATTAATGTCTTTCAAAAATAGTTTGGGGAATTAAGGACAAAAAGAGTAAAAACAATTACAAATGATAATTTTTACATTTAAGAATATTTAAAAACAAGAAACCAGGCAAGCCTAGTTCAGCCATTAATTGGACATTTGTTTCTTACTAAGTTCATTTCCACCAAAAATATTGGTATGTATTACGTTTGCCGCTGGTCGTTTTAACAGCGTATTCGTTTTACCGGTATCTACTAACTTACTGGAATAGTCATAAGAATTGAGAAATTGCTAGCAAGTCTGCCAACACTATTTCATTTCATGGCAAAACAACATACTTTTTTCTTTCATTCGTGAATGACAATTATACAATAACTATCAATAAAGGTGACGATAACTAACTTTTTCATCAACTGAAAAGACGAGAGAATCTGCCAGAAATAATTAATAAATGTCGTTGCTCTCAATAGATTTGAACGTCCATATGAGAGACACTGTCTTTAACCACTACGCCACGGCATTACAAGTTTCAGCAGTCGCTAGACTCCATTGAGGATTGTGTTAAATAGGCTTACTAGTATCTACTAACTTCCTAGGAATAATCATAAGAATTGAGCAATTGCTAGCGAGACTGAAGATGAACTTTTCCAGAAACAGTCGCAATATAACCGTATACAGTTTCAGTTAAGGCTTAAGATATCGTAACTACATTGTGAAGCCAGCAAATGTGTTTGTCTATCCTGACCCAAAACGCATACACGGATGCATCCTTCGAAAATCCCCCAGAAACAGTTGCAATATAATCGTAAACAGTTTTATGGAATAATTCATAATGCATACTACTCATCGTAAACAGTTTTATGGAATAATTCATAATGCATACTACTCATCGTAAACAGTTTTATGGAATAATTCATAATGCATACTACTCATCGTAAACAGTTTTATGGAATAATTCATAATGCATACTACTCATCGTAAACAGTTTTATGGAATAATTCATAATGCATTCTACTCATCTTAAACAGTTTTATGGAATAATTCATAATGCATACTACTCATCGTAAACAGTTTTATGGAATAATTCATAATGCATACTACTCATCGTAAACAGTTTTATGGAATAATTCATAATGCATACTACTCATCGTAAACAGTTTTATGGAATAATTCATAATGCATACTACTCATCGTAAACAGTTTTATGGAATAATTCATAATGCATACTACTCATCGCCTGCAAGGAGAAACGAACTTGGGAACTATACAACCTATACAAGTCCGCTTATCTAACCACTACGCTATTTAACAAGGGTCAGTCAGCCAGCCAGTCAGACAGACAGTCAGTCAGACAGACAGTCAGTCAGTCAGATAGATTCGCTCTTCGTAGCAGGCTCCACTTACCTCTGAAACAATATCTGGAATATAAAATGTTAACAAGATCTAATTTTCTTTCTTCATGAATTAAAAAAATGTAAAAGCTACAGCAATGTTTAGCAAATACATGAACTGTGTCTTCCCTGCATTCACCGGCAGGTGGGTTTTAAGACTGCATCAGACTACGCCACCTACATCTGGGTCAAAGATCAACTGCCAGAGGTCAACGAGGTCTTGAAGGTACAGAATACTGTATGTGAAATGGAAAATTTACAAAGCATGTTGGGTAATGTTGATGAAAGCATGTTGGATAATGTTGAGGATAGTGTGTGTGCTGCATTAATAAGGTGTGTGTGTGTGTGGGTGTGTACGTGTGTGTGTGTGTGTGTGGGTGTGGGTGTGTACGTGTGTGTGTGTGTGTGTGGGTGTGTGTGTGTGTGTGTAGGTGTGTTTTAATAAGAAGGCGGTCCCTGCACTCAGTGGAGATTACGTGTTGGGGTACTTCAGCTACAACATGCAGAGCATTGTGGGACTCAGCAACAACTTCCAGGTGACAAACAGAATGACCCCCCCCCCCCCCAAGTACATTGACACACAGCCAGAATGCTTTGTTATGCAATGTTAGTAGTAGACAACATGCAGGGAAAGAATGCACCAAACCCTACATAAATAGTCAGATTTGCTTTTCAGTACTAATGGATTTAAAGACAAATCTGACATGATCTGACATTCTTAATTGTGGAAAAATGCATAACAATGATTGTCACTCCCCCCTCTTCCCTCCCCCCACTTCTGCCCCCCCCCACACTTCTCTCCCCCCTCTTCTCTCTCTAGATCATAGAGTCTAAGAGGGCGGTCAGGGACGGACTGGTTCCGCAGGACGTCAATGGGATGAACAAATAAATCCCACACGTCGTGACACATCAGGTGGCTGACCCCGAAATATAAACCCTGCTGCTGAAATCCAGACTGTGCTGACACGCGAACACACACCTGAGGACCTGAATCTGCGTTTTCATAGAAAACACAAACAGAATAAAAAGCTTTTCCCTAAATAACATGAGCCAGTATTATGAGGCTGGATCAGTGAGTTAGTTAGCTAACTTTGATAAACAATCACTTTTATATTTTTTTAATCATTACAAAAGCTGATCGCAGATGTGTTTTTGTTTGTTCCAGAATGTCCATTTCAAGCACATCTTTAAATATTTAGCTGATTGGTCCTTATATTATATACCAAGGGTATATGTATCCGGTTAGCTGATTGGTCCTAATATCGTACTGACTCTGGGGTATATATATCGGGCTGGCTTATAGGCTCTGTGCACAAGCGTATGGACAAACTTCCGTTTTAGCCAGAAGTCGGCATATCATTTTCCGGTTTACTTAAGGCGATCACCCGGGTCTCCCAAAATTTCAGTTTTTAGTAGATGTCTCCAAGACCTGCCTAATATAATCATTAGTGATGTCCATTGAATTGTTGATGCCTGGTCCCCTGCTCCAACAAGCAAGCGGAACAAGGGATTCAAACTCTACGTATTGAGTTATCTGCACAACTACGAGTGTAAGTAGTTTACTATGGTGTGCCGGTCGGCTAGTATATGAAAAATCGCCTTTTCTGACTATTTCTAGTCTAGCGTTTGAAGTCAATGAATGGCGCAAGCCATATTTTATTAAAAAGAGGACATTCTCCTGATTAAAATGATGCCCCACTTGTACCTTGAAACTTAAATGAGTCACGTACATTATATTTCTTTTTTTTCATACAACAGCATCACTCATCTTGTTGTGAGTTTAGGTGTTTACTAATGCGGATGAGTATTAGTAAGTAAACCGGAAACTGCAATGCCGGTATTATACCAGGGGTATATATTTCAGGCTGGCTGAATGGTCCTTATATGATACTGTATCTGGAGTATATTTATCTGGTTAGCTGATTGGACCTTATTTGATACTATATCTGGAGTATATTTATCTGGTTAGCTGATTGGTCCTTATATGTTACTGTATCTGGAGTATATTTATCTGGTTAGCTGATTGGACCTTATTTGATACTATATCTGGAGTATATTTATCTGGTTAGCTGATTGGTCCTTATATGTTACTGTATCTGGAGTATATTTATCTGGTTAGCTGATTGGTCCTTATTTGATACTATATCTGGAGTATATTTATCTGGTTAGCTGATTGGTCCTTATATGTTACTGTATCTGGAGTATATTTATCTGGTTAGCTGATTGGTCCTTGTGTTATATATCTGGGGTATATTTATCTGGTTAGCTGATTGGTCCTTGTATGATATCTGGTGTATTTTTATCTGGCTAGCTGATTGGTCCTTGTATGATATACCTGGGGTATATTTAACTGGCTAGCTGATTGGTTCTTGTATTATATACCTGGGGTATATTTAACTGGCTAGCTGATTGGTCCTTGTATTATATACCTGGGGTATATTTATCTGGCTAGCTGATTGGTCCTTGTATGATATACCTAGGGTATATTTAACTGGCTAGCTGATTGGTCCTTGTATTATATATCTGGGGTATTTTTAACTGGCTAGCTGATTGGTCCTTGTATTATATACCTGGTGGATATTTCTCTGGCTAGCTGATTGGTCCTTGTATTATATACCTGGGGTATATTTAACTGGCTAGCTGATTGGTCCTTGTATTATATACCTGTGGTATATTTATCTGGTTAGCTGATTGGTCCTTGTATTATATACCTGGGGTATATTTATCTGGTTAGCTGATTGGTCCTTGTATTATATACCTGGGGTATATTTATCTGACTAGCCTTGTTGTATACTGAGATTTTGTTTGGACAGAGACCTGGAATGATGTGTTTAACATTCTGTTCATCAATATTTTGTATTGATGTGTGTGTTTGTGTGCGGTTTGTGTGTGTGCGTTTGTGTGTGTTTATGTCTAAAAAATGAAATTAATCTCATAACGTATGTTGAAACGTTAGTAGAAAATGTTAGGATTAATGGCATTGAATCATCTACATGTGTGTATGGGTATGTACATGAAGGTGTGTATGTATGTGAAGATGTGTGTATATGTATGTGAACTTGAAGGTGTGTGTGGGTGTGTCTGTATGTGATGATTTGTGTAAATGTGGTGTGTGTATATGTATGTGATGTGTGTGTAAATGTCTGTGAACTTGAAGATGTGTGTGTGTCTGTATGTGATGATGTGTGTGTGTGTGTGTGTGTGTGTGTGTGTGTGTATGTATGTGAAGATGTGTGTGTGTGTGTGTGTGTGTATGTATGTGAAGATGTGTGTCTGTGTGTGTGTGTGTATGTATGTGAAGGTGTGTGTGTGTGTGTGTGTGTGTATGTATGTGAAGATGTGTGTGTGTGTGTGTGTGTGTGTGTATGTAAGTGAAGATGTGTGTGTGTGTGTGTGTGTGTGTCTGTATGTGATGATGTGTGTGTGTGTGTGTGTGTCTGTATGTGATGATGTGTGTGTGTGTGTGTATTAGCCATTTTATATGCCTGATCAATACAAAATAGCCTGCACATTAAAGCTCTGGGCTGTATAAATCATTCTAAACAATCAAATTAATTAATTGGTGTATTAACATCAACGAAACCACTGGAGTAATTTACATTTGAATCATTTCTCAAACGCTGTTACCCAGAATGACTGTCATCCAGAGTGACTGTCATCCAGAATGATTGACAGGGTGGGTGTGTCCACAAGTACATTTTGGTGCCTGGCATGGAGACATGGTCCGGCCCGTCGGTTAGGTTTGGTGCCCACCGCTGTAACCACCAGCCTACCAGATGTGTGCCAGTCTGGAGGCACCCGTCCTCAGTTCCTGACCCCTACATGTTTTTCATGCTGATGCATAGTTTGGATCATCTACAGGTCTAATTAAGTCTGGATCATCTATAGGTCTAATTATGTCTGGATCATCTATAGGTCTAATTAAGTTTGGATCATCTATAGGTCTAATTACGTCTGGATCATCTACAGGTCTAATTAAGTCTGGATCATCTATAGGTCTAATTATGTCTGGATCATCTATAGGTCTAATTAAGTTTGGATCATCTACAGGTCTAATTAAGTCTGGATCATCTATAGGTCTAATTACGTCTGGATCATCTATAGGTCTAATTACGTCTGGATCATCTACAGGTCTAATTATGTCTGGATCATCTATAGGTCTAATTACGTCTGGATCATCTACAGGTCTAATTATGTCTGGATCATCTATAGGTCTAATTACGTCTGGATCATCTACAGGTCTAATTATGTCTGGATCATCTATAGGTCTAATTAAGTCTGGATCATCTATAGGTCTAATTACGTCTGGATCATCTTTAGGTCTAATTATGTCTGGATCATCTTTAGGTCTAATTATGTCTGGATCATCTATAGGTCTAATTATGTCTGGATCATCTTTAGGTCTAATTATGTCTGGATCATCTATAGGTCTAATTATGTCTGGATCATCTATAGGTCTAAATACGTCTGGATCAATTATAGGTCTGAACACGTCTGTGATTGATCTCTAAGAGTATTTTATTGTAGTCATGCTTTTAGAATGTATGGTTTGGGATTAAACCGGCTTCTACTTCCAATAGAGAAACAAAGCCTGTTTTCTACTTTAAGAAATCATATAAACACAGTGACAGATCTGTTTTTTCATATTGGGAGATCTGGGCTATTGATGAGTTTATTAGTATATTTTCCATTTATGGATTCTTAATAACAATTGGAGGAATGGACTGCTTTTTCAACTTATTTCCTACTTACTAAGAGTTAGACAAGCTGATTAATATTATTTTCATGTCACAGTTAAAAGAAAGTTAAGCTGCAGCATTGTCAACAAGTACTAGCCATCTCTTATCAAAAGCAGTGAAAGTCTCAGTAGAAGAGATCGCATACCACTGAAATTAGTCCACAGTCTGAAAAATCAGGAAGTTGATGGAATCTATTTGTTACAATTATCAGTAAGCATTCTGAAACGTTTTACTGTCTGTTGAAACATAGGTAATAAATGTATGCGTTCTAGAAGTGTGTGTCTATTTCTTTTTTTTAATTAATTTTATTTCTACTTGCCAGCACCTCACCTAACCAGGTGTTACGGTTTCTACACCTTTAGGCATTTGTACCTAAACTACATGAGTGAACTGTTGAGAATGAGATGCCTATATGTGGTCATAAAAATCATAATGAATCAGACCTCTCTCAATATAAATGGTGATATAAATTACCATACCATACCATATTACATAGTTTGGCATTTAAATTGCAATAAAATAGAAACATTCTGCCCAATATTTTTTTTTCAAATATACAGCTCTGCAAAAAATGTAAAGATCACTGCACCTTTTTCTTTCCTTTCCAAAAAAGTTGAAAATGAAAGTTTTGAGTGAGGAACAGAGGCATTCAAATTCCAGTGGTCTCTTAATTTCAACCCTTCTGTTCCTCACTCAAAACCTTCCTTTTCAACTTTGTTGTAAAGGAAAGAAAAAGGTGCAGTGGTCTCTTAGTTTTTTCCAGAGCTGTATTTGTCTGACTCAATCAATATGTTCATGTAAAATTCTGATGAAACATTGCTTTCTTTAGTCAGAAAACACAGATTTCCCTTAAGGGGGGCATTTCCCCCAAGTTACCCTATTAGTCAAAATATTTCACACATGCTTGAGTATTTTTTTCTGTGGTCGATCAGAGTTGATGCGACAAAGATACTGGGCATCAACACAACAGTATCTGCTCCTTTGTGCGAGGAAGACCAGGAGGAGCACTGCCAAAACTGTGCATGTTTCTGAACAAACTGTAACCAAATACATTGCCTTTGTTGTTTATTTGGCTACAGATTAAATGAGATTAAAATGCACATTAACGCTGTTCCAGTTACATACATACATACATACATACATACATCTTCTTCCGCTTCATCCGGGGCCGGGTCGCGGGGGCAGCAGTCTAAGCAGGGATGCCCAGACTTCCCTCTCCCCAGACACTTCCTCCAGCTCTTCCGGGGGGACACCGAGGCGTTCCCAGGCCAGCAGGGAGTCCCTCCAGCATGTCCTAGGTCTTCTCCGGGGTCTCCTCCCAGTGGGACGGGACCGGAACACCTTCCCAGGAAGGGAAGGTGCCCAGTTAATGTTTTAAAATCTTATGCCCAGTTAATGTTTTAAAATATTATTCTGGTGACAAATAATCTGTTTCATCCATAATATTGTCATCACAGAGGAACCTAAAAGCAATTTAACTTGAGAGGTTGTGTGACAATATAATCTGTATAGTTAATAAAATTGTGAAAACAATTATCATATTTATTTTTTAAATATTTAAATAATTAAATAACTTTTTGTGGAAACCATTGGTGGGAAAATTTATATATATTTATTTTCATGTTTGTTTGGATGGGACTTTGGATGGAAAACTAGCTTTTGACATTGTTCTGTTGATCTATGAAATCATAATGTAAGGTCTTAATGGTTCCTCTGTAGTTTTCTACCTACATTTCGGCCCCTAGTTTTTCCCTGCCACTGTGCTTCAACATTGTTGTTGCTTGCTCCTTGGGGTTTCAGGCCAGGTGTTTTGTAAAAGCACTTTTGACAACTTCTGATGTAAAAAGGGCTTTATAAATACATTTGATTGATTGATTGATGACCACCACATGGCTTGTATCATGTTCTGGACAGCACTGGCTAGGTTCCAGTATGACAGCTTGATGAAGCCCTCGGTTTCGGAGCCGCCTGCCCCATGGATGATCCTCAGGAAGGTGCTGTCCCCACTCTCAGCCGTCCCTTAACATGAAATAGAATGAAAATGATGTCTCCTTTTTCATACACATCCATTAACTGATGAAGAAGTTCAGTCAAATTTTTTAATTTTAGATTTTGAAAAAACAAAAACATGGCATATCGATTGTAGGAGCTATTGAAATGGAGCAGTTCAGTAAAACTTTGAAAGTTCAGATTTAGAAAAAATAAAGGTTGTGCATTGTTCCTCGCCCAATGAAGAATATACCATGTGTACAGTCATCTTTTGTTGGAGCTATTGAAATTAAGTTTCATCAAATTTTGAAACATAAAGGGTGTGCATTGTTCCTCACCCTCCCCTGATCAAGAATTTATTATTTTCATAGTCATTGTATACTTTTTGTAAGAGCTTTAAGTTTCAAGAAGATGGCCGGCTTATGAAAGTACAAAGAATGCAAACAGCAAGGGATGGTGTCAGAATGGACAGTACATCTATACTGTTGTGTTCTGAGGACAGTGTGCTGCCTAGTAAGGTTACCATGGGGATATGGGTTATTCTGAGGCTGTATGTGGCCAGGCCTTTGAGGTGTTACAACTGCCAGAGATTTGGGCATGTGGCTGCTGGTTGTAGGGAGGGGAAGAGGTGTGCCAGGTGTGGGGGAGAGCATGATTATGGGAAGTGTGGGGATGGTGTCCAGCCAACCTGCTGTAACTGTGGGGGTGCTCATAGCGTAGCGTATGGTGGGTGTGTGGTAATGAAACAGGCGGTAGAGGTACAACAAGTGAGGGAAGAGAGTAAAGTGTCCTATGGGGAGGCTTTGAGGCGGGTTCAGGGGCGGAGGGTTGAGAAGCCCAGGGAGGGAGGAGTGTAGAGTGTCCTATGGGGAGGCTTTGAGGCGGGTTCAGGGGCGGAGGGTTGAGAAGCCCAGGGAGGGAGGAGTGTAGAGTGTCCTATGGGGAGGCTTTGAGGGGGGTTCAGGGGCGGGGGGTTGAGAAGCCCAGGGAGGGAGGAGTGTAGAGTGTCCTATGGGGAGGCTTTGAGGGGGGTTCAGGGGCGGGGGGTTGAGAAGCCCAGGGAGGGAGGAGTGTAGAGTGTCCTATGGGGAGGCTTTGAGGGGGGTTCAGGGGCGGGGGGTTGAGAAGCCCAGGGAGGTTAGGAATGAAGAGAGTCTGAGGGAGCAGGGGAAAGATAAACAGAATAAGTTGGGGGGAAAGGGGGGGGGGGACTTGGTGTTTGAGTAAGAGACAACTGGTTACGTTTATTACAGGTGCAATAAATAGTACAGCTAAGATTGAATCTAAGACGGAGAGGATTAGGCTTATAGTTATAGCAGCAGAGAGGCACCTAGATATGGTGGGCTGACATGGGAAGAGGTACAGGAGGACCTCATTCAGCCAAGGCAGGAGCCATGTATCAGTGGTACATAGTTATGGTGGTCATCCTGCAGTGGAATGCTCGAAGCTTGTTGGCTAATGGACAGGAGTTCAAGCAATTTCTAGTGGATGGTCCAGTGGCTCCTGATGTGATATGTATACAGGAAACATGGCTACAGCCAAGGTTGGAGTTTGTTATACAGGGATATGTGGGGATCTGTTTGTCATACAGGGATATGTGGGGATCTGTTTGTTATACAGGGATATGTGGGGATCTGTTTGTCATACAGGGATATGTGGGGATCTGTTTGTTATACAGGGATATGTGGGGATCTGTTTGTTATACAGGGATATGTGGGGATCTGTTTGTTATACAGGGATATGTGGGTATCTGTTTGTCATTACAGGGATATGTGGGGATCTGTTTGTTATACAGGGATATGTGGGGATCTGTTTGTTATACAGGGATATGTGGGGATCTGTTTGTTATACAGGGATATGTGGGGATCTGTTTGTTATACAGGGATATATGGGTATCTGTTTCTTATACAGGGAAAACCTGGACGCCATTGATCTAAAAGAGATCTGCCAACATGTCAGTCATTGACAGACATATGCATGTGTTTGGGTCTTTCATATATAGCAAGAAGTAAAAGGTTGCACTTTCCAACAGTTGGAAGCAAATGTAACGTGCAAGTAATGATAACAGGAATTATGTTCAGATAACAACAAAAGCACTTAATGTAAACCTGTAATTGTTCGTATAATAGTTTCACTCCGGTATTTGCAAAGTAATATAGCTTATTGTCACAAATATAGGAAAAAACGTACATTGCATTTGTGTCACTACACCTGCATGCAGGCGTGAAGAAACAGCTGATCAGAAAACATTAGCTAGTCGACTAAGAGTTTGTTTTGGTTAACTACATGTCGAATGTAAGGCTCTTTCTCTAACTGAACTTGGAATAAAC
This sequence comes from Esox lucius, assembly GCF_011004845.1. NCBI lineage: Eukaryota > Metazoa > Chordata > Actinopteri > Esociformes > Esocidae > Esox > Esox lucius. The sequence continues at coordinate 49,496,272 of NC_047575.1, read as the reverse complement.
ATATCTTTTTTGACACCTCCGTCTAACACTATTCAGTAGCCTATCTTGTGCGTGTGTGCACAAAAGCTTCCATCAGGGCAGGAACACCGATAGCACATACAATAGTAATAAAAAAAAAAGTGTCCCCACCAATGTCCAAACCAAACCAACGCCCTTGTGGGTAACGAGTTAACCAGGCAGAAAACCTGCTACCAGTTTAGAGACGCAGCGTAAACCTCGGGTAAAACGTATCCACTTTTCGTAGTACGGGTTAAGGTTATCGGGAAGTTACACACGACGTCACAAAGTTACCCCTGAAATTACCGGTATAACACAGTTACCTCGCTTCGTTGTACACCCCTCTGGTAAGTTAAACAACAATGCGGTTTCGTTCGTTATTTATTGTGGAAAGTCTCAATCATTTTCACAGCGTTGTCTCTGCACTACAGCATTCTGAAGTCACCTATAATACATTATTTTGACCAGCAGATGCCACCATACACTGTGTTGAAAAAGCCATTAGTAATAAAGCTATTTTCGACCCAATTTGATGGAAAGATTCAATGCATCAGAAAGCTTAATTCTCCCATCACTAGTCTGCATCTATTCCAAATTGGTCAGGGTATCGTTGGTTATTCTTTCGTCCCCGGAGTTCAGATGGCAACAATGTACATCTGCATTCCCCACGGGAGCGCTATATTTTAAACCATCAAAGATAGTCGCATTTTAGTGACGTACAAGTTACTTCCTTTGCTACGTAGATCCACTGCGTGCAGTTCATACACACGTGTGGCAAATTTTTTATGTTTTAGTAGTGATCAAAAGTAGTGTGGAACAGTCTGATAAGGTAGTTATGAATTTATCATTACGTAATGTTTGATGTTGTACCATGGCTTGGATTAAATGGCTGGTGTGTGGTCTCGTTTTAGGATGTGATTGTTGTAGGCTACTTAAATTCACTAAAACGCTAGATACCCTACAAAGCTTTCTGTCACGTAGAGTTATGTATACAAATATGAATGTAAATGTCTAATTCCTGCTGTTAGTTTGTTTTACTTATTTTGGCTACTTAGCTACCATTTACAGATATCGCATGTTATTATACATACACAGCCAAAAGAAATTATAACGCAACACTTTATGGGCTGGATTCAAACCCACACCGAAAATCAAAGTAAACAATTGAAATCACAGGCTGTTCCAACTTGCGTGAATTTCATCCCGGCAACTCGTAATGTGACTCAGTATTGTGTATGACCCCACATGCCAGTATGCACTCCTGATATGGCTGGGCATGCTCCAGATGAAACGGCTGATGGTGTCCTGGTGGATCTCCTCCCATACCTGGATCAGGGCATTAGCGAGCTCAAGGACAGTCAATGGTGCTACTTGGTGGCATTGGATCAACCAATACATAACGTTCCAGAGGATCTCAATTGGATTCAGGTCTGGGGAACGTGAGGGCCAGTAAATGGCATCAATCAATCAAAATTTATTTATAAAGCGCTTTTTACAACAGCAGTTGTCATAAAGTGCTTTACAGAGACACCCGGCCTTAAACCCCAAGGAGCAAACAACAGTAGTGTTGAATTTCAGTGGCTAGGAAAAACTCCCTAAGAAGGTTGAATTTTAGGAAGAAACCTAGAGAGGACCCAGGCTCAGAGGGGTGACAATGCCTTTGTCATCCAGGAACTGCCTATACAGTCTGGCCACATGAGGCTGGGCATTCTCCTGCACCAGGAGGAACCCTGGGCCCACTGCACCAGCATAAGGTCTGACAGTGGGTCTGAGGATTTCATCCCGGTACCTAACAGCAGTCAGGGTACCGTTGGCTAACACGTGGATGTCTGTGCGACCCTCCAAGGATATGCCTCCCCAGACCATCACTGACCCACTGCCAAACTGGTCATGCTGGATGATGTTGCAGGCAGCATAACGTTCACCACGGCATCTCCAGATTCTTTCACGTCTGTCATGTGTGCTTAGGGTGAACACGGTCTAATCTGTAAAGAGAATGGGGCGCCACGGGTAGACCTGTTAATTCTGGTGTTCTCTAGCGAATGCCAATCGAGCTGTATGGTTCTGGGCTGTGAGCACACGTCCCACTAGAGGACGTTGGCCCTCATGCCACCCTCTGTTTCTGAAAGTTTTGTCAGAAACATGCACACCAGTAGCCCGGTGGAGTTCATTTTGTAGGGCTGTGGCAGTGCTCCGCCTGTACTTGCTCGCACACAGGAGCTTGTGTTGATGCCCTTCTAAAGCCCTGTCCAGCTCACCTTGTGTAATGGCCCGTCTCCTGGTATCTCCTCCATGCTCTTGAGACTGGACTTGGAGACACAGCAAACATCTTCTTGTGACGGCACGTATGGATGTGCCATCCTGGAGGAGCTGCACTACCTGTGCAACCTGAATGGGCTGCAGGTACCAACTCATGCTACCAGTAGTGACAAGACACTATCAAAACACAAAACAAGAGAATAATCAATCAGTCAGGAAGGATGAGGAGAAAGCACTTGTCTATGGCCACCACCTGCAAAACAGTCCCTTTTTGGGGGTTGTCTTGCTGTTGCTTCTCCAGTGCATCTGTTTGTCACTTTCATTTGCTCAAAAACAGGTGACATTGATTAACAATCGCTTTTGTTTCCTAACTGGACATATTGATATCCCTGTAGTTTAATTGACTTGGTGTTATGCTGTGATGATTGTGTTCCCTTAAGTCTTTTGAGCAGGTTATATTTTGGTTGCTTAATGGGACGGCATCTACCTCCGTTACATACTAAATACAGGAACTCATCAACATGGCTTTGAGCCATTTAGCAAGCGAAAGCTTCTTTTACAATTATCAGAGATATTGGATATAACGAAGACAAGTCGTGTCATTGTTTGTATTCAGTCTAGTTAGTATTACAGGCAGGATATTAAACAATGCACTTTAGAGTGCTGCCTGTGTAGTCCTGTGTAAACTCAAACACAACAGGCTTATTATGCTGCACAGATTCTGGTCAGTTAACCCGTTTGGCCTCTTCCTCTCTGATAAATGTGATTGAAGATGGGAAACTCCAGTCATTGAATGCCTGATTACTGTCACATTCTTCCTATGCCTGTAGCTAACATACCTGTTGACCGAATTAGTTATGCTGTCAGGTGTGTTTCGGAGCTCCCAATCCACTCCCATGGACTAGAGTTGCCCGTCTCTGACTTAGAATCATAGCTAATTGTTTTTAGTTATCTCTGGTAGCTAACTAACTGCAGTGTTTAAACCAGACCGGTAACTGCTAACTTTAGCCCCCTGACCTCCTTGTCTGTCCCAGAACCAGACCGGTAACTGCTAACTTTAGCCCCCTGACCTCCTTGCCTGTCCCAGAACCAGACCGGTAACTGCTAACTTTAGCCCCCTGACCTCCTTGTCTGTCCCAGAACCAGACCGGTAACTGCTAACTTTAGCCCCCTGACCTCCTTGCCTGTCCCAGAACCAGACCGGTAACTGCTAACTTTAGCCCCCTGACCTCCTTGTCTGTCCCAGAACCAGACCGGTAACTGCTAACTTTAGCCCCCTGACCTCCTTGCCTGTCCCAGAACCAGACCGGTAACTGCTAACTTTAGCCCCCTGACCTCCTTGTCTGTCCCAGAACCAGACCGGTAACTGCTAACTTTAGCCCCCTGACCTCCTTGCCTGTCCCAGAACCAGACCGGTAACTGCTAACTTTAGCCCTCTGACCTCCTTGTCTGTCCCAGAACCAGACCGGTAACTGCTAACTTTAGCCCCCTGACCTCCTTGTCTGTCCCAGAACCAGAGAAGATGTCGGGAGACGTGGAACGGCTGTTGATTCAGTTCCAGGATGAGACAGGGGAGCCGCTGGGTTCTCCTTTTGACGTGCCCCTTGACATCACACCTGATAAACTACAACTAGTCTGCAACGCACTGTTACAGAAGGTACGCACGCACGCACGCATGCAGCAATGTGCAGGCAGACATGCAAGAGCCACTCTGTGGATACACATTCTGCAGGCTAATCTCTTTTCACTGGTAACCAACCTTCTCTACCTGTTCATAAGCTGTCTTACCGCCTCCTGCCCCTCTCTCGTTCTCTCCCCCCCCCCTCCCCCCGTGTCCAGGAGGAGCCCGTCCCTCTGGCTTTCTTTGTGCGTGGCGAGGCAGAAGTTGTGGAGAGTCTGAGGGTGTGTGTGAAGGCGCTGGGGGCGGAGACTGAGGCGGTCCTTCCTGTAGTGTACCAACCCCAGGCTGTGTTCAGGGTCCGGGCTGTAGCTCGCTGCACCTCCTCACTACAGGGACACACTGAGGCCGTCATCTCCACGGCTTTCAGCCCCACCGGGAAGTAAGACCCTGCGCTTTTACCCCTTTCCACTTAGCCTAATTCTCACCACAGTACTCTAAACCTAACATAACCCTAAACCTAATGCCTCATCCTAACACAAACCCAAATTCAAACACCTCAATTGTAAGTGGTACCCTAAACCTAACCCATAATACCTCAACCTAATGCCTAAACCTAACCACAAATGCCTAACCCTAAACCTAGTGCCTAACCCTTAATGCCAAACTCAAAACCTAACCTTGAATGCCTAAACCTAACCACTAATGCCTAATCACTTAATTTTAAAACCTAATGCCCTACTCTAAACTTAATCACTGATACTTAAACACTAAACCTAACCACTTATTTGTACGTGGTAGGTTACTTATCCACTGCAGTTGAATGTAAATCCCCAGTTAAAAAGCTGCTGTTTCTTCCTCTGTTAAACTCTCTAGGTTGGTACAATGTGTGTGTGTGTGTTGTAATGTGTGTGTGTGTGTTCTTTAGGTACCTGGCCAGTGGTTCAGGAGATACTACAGTGAGGTTCTGGGACCTGACCACAGAGACACCACAACATACCTCCAGAGGTACACACACACACTATATAACCCAGGATGTGACAGACTTACAGTCAACTGGGTTTTAAACCCGGGATGTGTCAGACCTACCGTCAGTCGGGTTTATAACCCGGGATGTGTCAGACCTACCGTCAGTCGGGTTTATAACCCGGGATGTGTCAGACCTACCGTCAGTCGGGTTTATAACCCGGGATGTGTCAGACCTACCGTCAGTCGGGTTTATAACCCGGGATGTGACAGACTTACAGTCAACTGGGTTTAAAACCCGGGATGTGACAGACCTACCGTCAGTCGGGTTTATAACCCGGGATGTGACAGACTTACAGTCAGTCGGGTTTATAACCCGGGATGTGACAGACTTACAGTCAACTGGGTTTAAAACCCGGGATGTGACAGACCTACCGTCAGCTGGGTTTATGACCCAGGATGTGTTTGTAGTATTAACATTTTCCTGTTTGGTCTCATTGCCAGGCATTATGTTGATAACCCTGTCAAATTAGTGTATGATTGAACTAATCAATCCCACCCTTGTACTCCACAAACCTTTTCAGTGATTTTATGCTCATTGTCTCCTCCCCTCTTCTAGGCCACTCCCACTGGGTGCTGACTATTTCCTGGTCACCTGATGGCAGGAAGCTGGCCTCGGGCTGCAAGAACAGCCAGGTCAGACACACACGCACGCACGCAGGCACGCACACACACACACACACACACTTGCTCATGCCCCAACAGTAATGCAAGTACCAACCCACTGGGTAAAACATTTGAAAGGGGAAGGACCAGGTACAAGAACGCACGCCGGCTAAAACATGTTTAAAAGCAGCAGCATATATATATATATATATATATATATATATATATACACATACAGCTGATATCAAAAGTCTACACACACTGAAATGCAGTTTGTTTATGTAAAGGCTGAAATCAAGAAAAACCATGTCGCTTCTAAAATAAATCTGTGTCTTTAGAACACATCTGTATCTATATAACAGCTCTGTATATCCGTAATAAATGTATACCTAATCAGTAATAGATGTGTATCTATATCAATAACAGATCTGTATCTATATAACAGCTCTGTATATCCATAATAAATGTATACCTAATCAGATGTGAATCAATATCAATAACAGATCTGTATCTGGGACCCCGTAACCGGACAACAGATTGGGAAGACTCTGACTGGACACACCAAGTGGATTACATGGATCTGCTGGGAACCTCTTCACCTGTAAGACCAGATGATGATACAATTTTATACATACAATTATCTATCTTTACCTGTCAGAGTAGATGATACTAGATACAATTTATTACACTGCTCAAAGAAATGAAGGGGTAGTTCATCCAGAAATCATATGACAGTCTCTTCCTCCCTGTTGGTCCTTCAGGCACATGGAGTCATTTTAAAACAATCCATTATTCAGCCCTGTCTCAGTCAGAAATTAGTGTTATCAGCATCGTATATATTCATGAATAGAAACCCTACATACCGATATCGCAAAGCTACATTGCAAGAGGAAAACAGCTCTAAAACACTCCAAACTAAGACAATTGGTGTTGTTTACCTCAAAGAATATGACAATGTTGTATATAATAATAATTATTCGCAATATAATTCTCATTTAAAATGAACAGGTACTGTCACCTTGGTGATGGTGAACACATTAATCCCCAACACTTGCCTAGAATATCCTGAGGCAATGTGTACTTTGTGTATTATAACATAGCGATCAGAAATATTACTTACAATCTGTCTTGTCTCCACGGGTTGAACTGGGTAACTTGATGGAATCGCATTCGACTATAGTCCTCTTCTAAGTGAACAGGGCCACAATCCTCTGTATTAACATTGATTCTCCCACAATGTGACTCAGGAGAGGCAGAGGTACTGTCACAATCCTCTGTATTAACATTGATTCTCCCACAATGTGACTCAGGAGAGGCAGAGGTACTGTCACAATCCTCTGTATTAACATTGATTCTCCCACAATGTGACTCAGGAGAGGCAGAGGTACTGTCACAATCCTCTGTATTAACATTGATTCTCCCATACTATAACTCAGGAGAGGCAGAGGTATTGTCACAATTGCAGAGCAGGTAGAATTTAATTAACTCAAGATCCACGAGCAGGCAGAAGACGACATCGACCAAAGGAAATCCAAAAGTTCTAAGTTTATTTAGCAAACGCAACTAGTAACAAAGCGTCGTCCTGCACAATAGAAATTCTTTTGACATGGCACACGACATCTACATAGTAATAATTAATAAACCAATTAATATTAATAATTAATATATAAAGCAAAAATATAGCAGTAATATACCTACATGGAAACTAGCAGCAATTTTAAAAAGCTAGGCGAAGCAACCTATCATCACATAGCTTGTTGAGGTTTAAGGGTTATGGTTAGTGACATCTCCTCCATGATTTCACTACTGAAGAACAGACGCTGTGTATTGTGGCTATAGGAAATATTTCGCTAGTGCCAGTTTGAATTCAGCCAGTTCCGACGGCTGTTTCGTCAGTGTACAGTTTTAAAAAATCAATGCTACATTGACAGATTACTGAATGTAGTTTGAAGTGTTTTGGAGTAGTTTTCTGCTCGCAATGCCGCTTTGCAGTAACTACAAACTGTTTCCATTCATGAGTTTGGATGATGCTAATAATGCCAATTACTGCCTGGGACAGAGCTGACAAATGGTTTGTTTGAAAAATATTACTATATGGGCCTTCTGGAATTTCTGTTGGTATGTGAAATTTGGATGAACTATCCCTTTAAATCACACATCGGGTCTCGATGAATGAAATATATTAAAGATCAAAATCTTTACTGTAGATTGTGTAATTCATTGAGATCAAATGAAATAACAATGGTAGATGGAAACCAAAATCAGCAACCGATTGAGGGCTGGATTCAAACTCAAACCGAAAATCAAGGTAAACAATTCAAATCACAGGTTGTTCCTACTTGTGAACCTCTGGGATGTTATGACAGTTTAGTCAGAAACATGCCCACCAGTAGCCCGCTGGAGGTCATTTTGTAGGGCTCTGGCAGTGCTCCTCCTCGCACAAAGGAGCAGATACTGGTCCTGCTGCTGGGTTGATGCCCTTCTACAGCCCTGTCCAGCTCTCCTCGTGTAACGGCCCGTCTCCTTGTATCTCCTCCATACTCCTGAGACTGTACTGAGACACAGTAAACCTCTTCTTGTGATGGCACATATGGATGTGACATCCTGGAGGAGCTGGACTGCCTGTGCAACTTGAATGGGCTGCAGGTACCTCATGCTACCAGTAGTGACAAAGAAACTAGGAAAATGCAATACTGGAGGAGAATCAGTCAGGAAGGATGAAGAGAGAGCAATTGTCTGTGGCCACCTCATGCAAAACCATTCCCATTTTGGGGGTTGTCTTGCTGTTGCCTCTCCAGTGCACCTGTTTTCACTTTCTCATTGTCCAGTGCACCAAAACAGGTGACATGGATTCACCATCGCTTATGCTTCCTAACTGGGCAGATTGATATCGCTGAAATGTAATTGACTTGGTGTTATACTGTGATGATTGTTCCCTTAATTTTTTTGAGCAGTGTAGATTCATTTTAATACACACCATTATTTCTCCTCACCTGTGGGAGTTGACTCCTTTTTTACTGCCTCTGTCTTACTCTCCCTGTTGTGTTCTAACAGCTGTATGTGACTTTATTCATCTCTCCTTCCCCAGTAACCCAGAGTGTCGGTACCTGGCCAGCAGCAGTAAGGACGGGTCGGTGAGGGTTTGGGATGTAGTCCTGGGTCGCTGTGAGAGGATCCTGACAGGTCATACCCAGTCAGTGACCTGTGTGAAGTGGGGTGGAGACGGACTGCTGTACACCTCATCACAAGACCGCACTATCAAAGTCTGGAGGGCCACAGATGTAAGAAAGTTGGGGACGTTGTAGCAGGATCTTTTCTTCAAGTTTACATTCAGATGACCAATGCTAGGCAAAGCAATTGCATGTCTAACCCTGACCCTGAGTGACCCTGACCCTGAGTGACCCTGAGTAACCCTGACCCTGAGCTACCCTAACCCTGAGCTACCCTAACCCTGAGCTACACTAACCCTGGGCTACCCTAACCCTGGGCTACCCTAACCCTGGTCTACCCTAACCCTGAGCTACCCTAACCCTGGGTAACTCTAACCCTGAGCTACCCTAACCCTGGGCTATTCTAACGCTGGGCAGCAGTAGTCTTTTCTCTGTGCAGAGGCCTGTTTAGGAGGCAGACATTCTGACGCCTCTCCCCCCCTCAGGGTGTCCAGTGCAGGACTCTGCAGGGCCACGCCCACTGGGTCAACACTCTGGCTCTCAGTACCGACTACGTGCTGCGAACTGGAGCCTTCGAACCGGCTGACGCTACAATCAACCCCCAGGACCAGACTGGGACATGTAAATACATCCCTCAATCTGTCTTTCTGTCTCTCTCTCTGTCTGTAGGTCTCTGTCTTCCTCACTCTCTCTAATAGCTGAGGATCACAAAGATATTGAACATAGTTGTCTGTTTTCTTCACAGTGGAGGAGCTCAAAGAGAAAGCCTTACAAAGATACAACAAAGTTAGGGTAAGTCTGCCTGCCTGCCTGCCTGCCTGTCTGCCTGTCTGTCTGCCTGATCTCTAACCCTGGTACTGTGTTCAGGGCTCTGCTCCAGAGCGGCTGGTTTCGGGCTCTGATGACTTCACCCTGTTCCTGTGGAGCCCTGCAGAGGACAAGAAGCCTCTGGCCAGGCTGACGGGTCACAGTGCCCTGGTCAACGAGGTCCTGTTCTCCCCCGACACGCGCCTCCTCGCATCCGCCTCCTTTGACAAGTCCATCAAGATCTGGGACGGGCGCACTGGGAAGTATGTGCACGCGCGTGTGTGTTTGTGTGTGTGTGTGTGTGTGTGTGCACCCACCAGATCAGGCTTAAATATCCCCCCACATGGATAAAAAAAACCTGACAAACAGGTCCCTGAAAAATGATATTCTATCTTCAGGGTAAAGTTTAGGGTAAATGTACAACTGGACCTGTAAGGGGTAGTGTCTCTTTTAATATCCCTGCACCTCTGTCTGTCTGTCTCTGTGTGTCTGTCTGTCTGTCTCTGTGTGTCTGTCTGTCTATCTATCTGTCTGTGTGTCTATCTGTCTGTCTGTCTCTGTGTGTGTGTGTGTGTGTGTCTGTCTGTCTGTCTCTCTGTGTGTCTGTCTGTCTGTCTCTCTGTGTGTGTGTCTGTCTGTCTCTCTGTGTGTGTGTCTGTCTGTCTCTCTGTGTGTGTGTCTGTCTGTCTCTCTGTGTGTGTGTCCTCTCCAGGTATCTCCAGTCTCTGCGTGGTCATGTGTCTGCGGTCTACCAGGTGGCCTGGTCAGCAGACAGCAGGCTGTTGGTGAGTGGGTCCAGTGATTCCACACTGAAGGTCTGGGACATCAAGACTGGAAAACTCCACACCGACCTGCCTGGACACGCAGACGAGGTAGGAGAGGAGCAGCACGGGACATCTCCACTTCAGTTGTGTAGCAGATTACTTACTACACGTCTCTGTCCCTCTCTGTCTCAGGTGTTTGCTGTGGACTGGAGTCCAGATGGTCAGAGAGTAGTCAGTGGAGGCAAAGACAAGTGTCTTAGAATGTAAGTCACACAAACAGACACACAGATGAAATCACATCCCCCTCCTTCAGTCTGTTGAACAGACTGACTGATCTATTTCCTGTTTTTACCAGATGGAGGAGGTAGCCACACCACTGTTCCTCACCAACCAATCATGTGCCTCGCTTGCCCCTGGCTCCACCAATAAGGATGCCAGGATGACTGACAGGAGGCAGATACTTCCTGGTACTGTGCCGCTTTTAGTGTGAAACAACCACCATGCTTGCTGGTTTCTGCTGCTCGTTGTGATTGGGGTGAAGTATACTCCCTGTGTGAGGCAGGGAGGTGGGGGGCAGCAACTTGACAGCAGGCAGGTTTTGGTGTAGAACAGACTTGTTACAGCTGGTCTGGAACAGGCTTAATAAAGGTCTAATACATCCTGCCTTGGGCTGACCCCGCTGACCAATGACTGCCCTCACAGGTAAATGTTTGTGTCCACCCATGTTGAGAAGAGCTCCACTCTCATCAGCTGGTTCAGTCTTCACTAATGAAGCCTTCCTGACTGGAGTTAATCTTCTCCGTCAGTCATCCAGCCGCTGGGGCTAAGCTCCTCCTACTCTGCAGTAAACTTCCTGTGTCCCCTTTGCCTGAAGATTGGGTTTGAGTCTGATTCAGTACTTTATGTATTCACACTATGTAAATCAGTGTTTCATTATTAAAACAGTAGATACCTGATGTTCTGAGTCCCTCGTAATCTTTGGGTGTCTGTGTTGGAAGCTGTAGTTCAGGGCATCCCAACCTCTTTTACGGCATCTTGATGGTGTGGTTTGCCTACAATTTACTCTGTTTAGAATAACTGACAATGATTACTTAATTCGACTTCAAATAAAACAGTGTTTAGTTGAACCAACTTCAAGAAAGGACAGTGATTTATTGACCACTTGTTTATTGGGAAGCAAAGTTAATAATTTTCACAACTTGTAGACCAAATAATTCATTCCAGACCACCTTGTAAAGAAGCACACTGCTTTTGACTTCTGAGTATAATTTACCAATTAGTGCTTGTGTCCTGTGTTTAATTGGAAAAGAATGTAGAGGACCGCTACGTGTTTCCCTACAGTAGGTTTGGAGTGAATCCCAATCTAAAACTGATACATGTCCAGACATCTTAGTAGAAAAACAACAGCGAAACACTGTGAACGTCAATTCATATCTATAAAAAATTCAGTTTAGTAAAAAAAAGACAACATAAATGGTTAAATTAATGAATTTTACTCCCCCTAGCTTAGTACAGTGATGTAAAAGTTGAACTTATTTTCAAGCTAACTGGTTTGGTAAAGATGTTTAGGGCTTTTGGCAAACATTGAAGGCCTCAGTGCCAATTGTACGTTACCATGGAAACACAGATATCCAAATGCGGCCAGACACCGATACATGACCGGACACCTGCGTCTTCATACATACTATAATACTCAGCTTTACCCTGGTAATACATCACATAATGGTCTCAAATGGACATATCCAGACAAAGGTCAGTGCCTTGAGATTTTGTTCTTAATTTACTTTCCTGGTAAAATATGTTGTGCGCTTGAAATTTAATTTCAAAGTATATTTCAATTGAATTGATACATGCATTTGTTTTTTGTGACCTTGGGGAACATTGCCTTTAAATGTCATGCTACAGTGTAAAACCTGTGAATACAGATTGCTTTTTGCTCAGTGGAAGCCACTACACATACACAGCTAGCCTATTAATGACATTTTAAGTATGATATTGTATATATGTTATAACAATGTTGTCTGAATATAGTGATGTCCTGACATGCCCCTAACCAGGGATGTATTCCTCTCTTCTGGGTCAAACTAATACACTGTCACAGATCAATTAGGACACCAGCCAATAAGAGAACCAGCCAATTAGAACACTGCCCAATCACAACCACTAGCTGTTATGAACTGAAGGGATTCAAGTGGGTTGTCTAGGTTACTATCTGTCATTCTGCTGGATAGTTCAGAAGCCAGGAACAAAGGTTGGTCATCTGCTAAACCTAAACTATGCGACCAATAAACCACACTTCACTTGATATCTCAACTCATTTTAGTAACAGTCTTAACTTTTAGTAACTAACAGGGGGTCACAAACTGGTTTGGCCCTGGGGGTCATGAAAGAGCTCTGGAGCGGCACTGAAAACATTTTGATACGAAATAATCCTCTATCCATAGTTTTTTCATAGATTTTCTGTATTTGTGTTAATTTTGATGATTAGCAGGCTTACAATCAATAAATTCTATGAATAACCAGGGAATATGAGTCCTCATTCCTACAGTTCCCCAAATGTGTTACTAAGTATACTGAGTTTATTTCCCCTCTGAAACAACTTCTATGAAACAATATCTGTATTTTAATACTCTTACCAGCCACAGGCTAGATCACAGCCTTATGTTTTACAGCCATAGCAGTCAGTAAAAGCAGCATAGTTTAAACAGGCGGAAGAGACAAGTGTTCTGTTACAGCGGAAACACGAAAGCCAGATATTCATAGCGTTGCTGAAGATTACATACACAGCATTGTTTAAATACTCCCCATGTGATATTACTGGGAACTTAAGATATAACACTGGAGCATCATGTGAATTCATCAAGTGAATTTAACTAACAACAACAACCTAACTCTTAAGGGCACTTTCACATAGTCCTGTATGATCCGGATCTTGAAGCATTTGGTACTGTGATCCATGCTAAGGAAGCATGTGGGAAATGTAAAGAAACCCTGGTTAAATGTAACCTGACTAAATCTTACCCTGGCTAAAACAAACCTGCCTAAAAACAAATCCTGGCTGAAATAAACCCTGGCTAAATCAAACCTGGCATAAACAAATCCTGGCTAAAACCAACCTGACTGAAACAAACCCTGGCTTAAACCAACCTTGATGAAACCAAACCCTGGCTGAAACCAACCTAGCTAAATGCAAACCCTGGCTGAAACAAACATGGGTGGCTGAAACAAACCCTGGTCCAGCTTAAGTAGTTGGCAAATTTGAGACTGTAAAAGACCTAGCTTGCCAACAACATTTAGAATGTGTTTCAGGCAAATCACATCCAGAAGCATAAAATATTTTTGTGATAGGTTTTGGAGCATGTTAATGCTTCATTTTTTATTTGATAGAGAATGTGTAGAAAGATTTGAAAGAGTTTTGCTGAATAAGCAGAAATGCCAACTTTCAAACCCATTTGGCAGCAGTACTGGCTTAGGACACCTGAAACAGGCATTTCATAGGCCTCTGAATGTCTTCCAAATGCTCCAGGAAAACCGAAACGGGGATCTCAATTTCATGTGAAAATGCCCTGAATGCACAATGGTGACAATGGAAAGCTACAGTAGAGTTGTGTTAACAGAGACATCGCCAATGTGTTGTGTGTTAACAGAGACATCTCCAGTGTGTTGTGTTAACAGAGACATCTCCAATGTGTTGGGTTATCAGAGACCTCTCCAATGTGTTGTGCTAACAAAGGCATCTCAAATGTGTTGGGTTAACAGAGACATCTCGTATGTTGTTTTAACAGAGACATCTCCAATGTGTTGTGTCTTAACAGACATCTCCAATGTGTTGTGTGTTAACAGAGACATCTCCAATGTGTTGTGTGTTAACAGAGACATCTCCAATGTGTTGTGTGTTGACAGAGACATCTCCAATGTGTTGGGTTAACAGAGACATCTTGTATGTTGTTTTAACAGAGACATCTCCAATGTGTTGTGTGTTGACAGAGACATCTCCAATGTGTTGTGTTAACAGAGACATCTCCAATGTGTTGTGTGTTGACAGAGACATCTCCAATGTGTTGTGTGTTAACAGAGACATCTCCAATGTGTTGTGTGTTAACAGAGACATCTCCAGTGTGTTGTGTGTTAACAGAGACATCTCCAGTGTGTTGTGTTAACAGAGACATCTCCAGTGTGTTGTGTGTTAACAGAGACATCTCCAGTGTGTTGTGTTATCAGAGACATCTCCAATGTGTTGTGTTTTAACAGAGACATCTCCAATGTGTTGTGCTAACAAAGGCATCTCCAATATGTTGGGTTAACAGAGACATCTCGTATGTTGTTTTAACAGAGACATCTCCAATGTGTTGTGTTTTAACAGAGACATCTCCAATGTGTTGTGCTAACAAAGGCATCTCCAATATGTTGGGTTAACAGAGACATCTCGTATGTTGTTTTAACAGAGACATCTCCAATGTGTTGTGTGTTAACAGAGACATTTCCAATGTGTTGTGTGTTAACAGAGACATCTCCAATGTGTTGTGTGTTAACAGAGACATCTCCAATATGTTGGGTTATCAGAGACATCTCCAATGTGTTGTGTGTTAACAGAGACATCTCGAATGTGTTGTGTGTTAACAGAGACATCTCCAATATGTTGGGTTATCAGAGACATCTCCAATGTGTTGTGTGTTAACAGAGACATCTCCAATGTGTTGTGTGTTAACAGAGACATCTCGAATGTGTTGTGTGTTAACAGAGACATCTCCAGTGTGTTGTGTGTTAACAGAGACATCTCCAGTGTGTTGTGTTAACAGAGACATCTCCAGTGTGTTGTGTTAACAGAGACATCTCCAGTGTGTTGTGTGTTAACAGAGACATCTCCAGTGTGTTGTGTTAACAGAGACATCTCCAGTGTGTTGTGTGTTAACAGAGACATCTCCAATGTGTTGTGTGTTAACAGAGACATCTCCAATATGTTGGGTTATCAGAGACATCTCCAATGTGTTGTGTTAACAGAGACATCTCCAGTGTGTTGTGTGTTAACAGAGACATCTCCAGTGTGTTGTGTTAACAGAGACATCTCCAGTGTGTTGTGTTAACAGAGACATCTCCAGTGTGTTGTGTTAACAGAGACATCTCCAGTGTGTTGTGTGTTAACAGAGACATCTCCAGTGTGTTGTGTTAACAGAGACATCTCCAGTGTGTTGTGTGTTAACAGAGACATCTCCAATGTGTTGTGTGTTAACAGAGACATCTCCAATATGTTGGGTTATCAGAGACATCTCCAATGTGTTGTGTTAACAGAGACATCTCCAGTGTGTTGTGTGTTAACAGAGACATCTCCAGTGTGTTGTGTTAACAGAGACATCTCCAGTGTGTTGTGTTAACAGAGACATCTCCAGTGTGTTGTGTGTTAACAGAGACATCTCGAATGTGTTGTGTGTTAACAGAGACATCTCCAGTGTGTTGTGTGTTAACAGAGACATCTCCAGTGTGTTGTGTTAACAGAGACATCTCCAGTGTGTTGTGTTAACAGAGACATCTCCAGTGTGTTGTGTGTTAACAGAGACATCTCCAGTGTGTTGTGTTAACAGAGACATCTCCAGTGTGTTGTGTGTTAACAGAGACATCTCCAATGTGTTGTGTGTTAACAGAGACATCTCCAATATGTTGGGTTATCAGAGACATCTCCAATGTGTTGTGTTAACAGAGACATCTCCAGTGTGTTGTGTGTTAACAGAGACATCTCCAGTGTGTTGTGTTAACAGAGACATCTCCAGTGTGTTGTGTGTTAACAGAGACATCTCCAATGTGTTGTGTGTTAACAGAGACATCTCCAATATGTTGGGTTATCAGAGACATCTCCAATGTGTTGTGTGTTAACAGAGACATCTCCAATGTGTTGTGTGTTAACAGAGACATCTCCAATATGTTGGGTTATCAGAGACATCTCCAATGTGTAGTGTGTTAACAGAGACATCTCCAATGTGTTGTGTGTTGACAGAGACATCTCCAATGTGTTGTGTGTTGACAGAGACATCTCCAATGTGTTGTGCTAACAAAGGCATCTTGTATGTTGTTTTAACAGAGACATCTCCAATGTGTTGTATTAAGAGACATCTCCAATGTGTTGTGTTAAGAGACATCTCCATTGTGTTGTGTTAACAAAGGCATCTCCAATGTGATGTGTTAACAGTGACATCTCCGGTGTTTTGTGTTAAGAGACATCTCTATTGTGTTTTGTTAACAGAGACATCTTCAAGATGTTGTGTTAACAGAGACATCTCCAATGTGTTGTGCTTACAAAGGCATCTCTAATGTGTTGTGTCAAAAGAGACATCTTCGAGATGTTGTGTTAACAGAGACATCTTCGAGATGTTGTGTTAACAGAGACATCTTCGAGATGTTGTGTTAACAGAGACATCTCCAATGTGTTGTGCTAACAAAGGCATCTCAAATGTTTTGTGCTAACAGAGACATCTTCAAGGTGTTGTGCGTTAAAACAGTCTTAACCTCCTCCTGCCCCCAATCTCTCTTCCTCCATCACTTTGTCATTATCTCTCAATATCTCTGATTTCTCCGTTCCTTTCGTCCTCTCTTTTTCCACCCTTTCCATTTCATTTCAATCCCTCCCTCCGATTGGTTCAGTCAGTGATCCAGACGTTGTTTAGAAGTTTGACCACCTCTTCATAGATTACAAACACTATGGCAACATCCAGACACACCCTGCCTAGTCTGGGAACTGTCCCCTTATAGAACCTGTAGACAGAGAGAAAGAGAGGGTGAGAGACAAAAGGAAACAAAGCCAGAGAGGCTTAGGAAGAGACAGAGGGTTAATACACTGCTCAAAAAATTAAGGGAACACGTAATCATCACAGTATAACACCAAGTCAAATCAACTTCTGGGACATCAATCTGTCCAGTTAGGAAGCATAAGCGATTGTGAATCAATGTCACTTGTTTTGGTGCAAATAAAAGTGACAACAGGTGCACTAGAGAGGCAACAGCAAGACAACCCCCAAAAAGAGAATGGTTTTGCAGGTGGTGGCCACAGACAAGTGTTCTCTCCTTATCCTTCCTGACTGATTTTTCTCTAGTTTTGTATTATGCAAGTGTCATTGTCACTATTGGTAGCACAAGGAGGTACCTGCAACCCATTCAGGTTGCACAGGTAGTCCAGCTCCTCCAGTATGGCATATCCATATGTGCCATCACAAGAAGGTTTGCTGTGTGTCCCAGTACAGTCTCCAGAGCATGATGGAGATTCCAGGAGACGGCCTTTACAAAAGGAGAGCTGGACAGGGCCGTAGAAGGCCACCAACCCAGCAGCAGGACCGGTATCTGCTCCTTCTGAGAAGGAACAGGAGGAGCACTGCCAGAGCCCTACAAAATGACCTCCAGTGGGCTACTGGTGTGCATGTCAGAAACAGACTCCATGAGGGAGGCATGAGGGTCTGACATCCTCTAGTGGGACCTGTGCTCGCAGCTCGATTGGCATTCGGCAGAGAACATCAGAATTGGCAGGTCCACCACTGGCACCCCGTTCTCTTCACAGATGAGAGCAGGTTCACATGTGTTAAATGTGAAAGAGCCTGAAGACGCTGTGGTGAATGTTATGCTACCTGCAACATCATGTAGCATGAACAGTTTGGTGGTGGGTCAGTGATGGTCTGGGGAGGCATATCCTTGGAGGGTTTCACAGACCTCCATGTGCTAACCAACGGTACCCTGGGTTCCTCCTGGTGCAGGACAATGGGGGAGTAAGCAGTTGGATGACGAAGGCATTGATGCCATTGAGACCCGATGTGTGATTTAAGTGTTCCCTTAATTTAGGTTATATAGAGACAGAGTTTAATATATAACTGTGTAGGGGGTTATATAGAGACAGAGGGTTAATATATAACTGTGTGTAGAGGGTTAAATGGAGACAGGGGGTTAATATATAACTGTGTGTAGAGGGTTAAATAGAGACAGAGGGTTAATATATAACTGTGTAGAGGGTTAAATAGAGACAGAGGGTTAATATATAACTGTGTAGAGGGTTAAACGGAGACAGAGGGTTAATATATAACTGTGTGTAGAGGGTTATATAGAGACAGAGGGTTAATATATAACTGTGTAGAGGGTTAAATAGAGACAGAGGGTTAATATATAACTGTGTGTAGAGGGTTAAATAGAGACAGAGGGTTAATATATAACTGTGTGTAGAGGGTTAAATAGAGACAGAGGGTTAATATATAACTGTGTGTAGAGGGTTAAATAGAGACAGAGGGTTAATATATAACTGTGTGTAGAGGGTTAAATAGAGACAGAGGGTTAATATATAACTGTGTGTAGAGGGTTAATATATAACTGTGTGTAGAGGGTTATATAGAGACAGAGGGTTAATATATAACTGTGTGTAGAGGGTTAAATAGAGACAGAGGGTTAATATATAACTGTGTGTAGAGGGTTAAATAGAGACAGAGGGTTAATATATAACTGTGTGTAGAGGGTTAAATAGAGACAGAGGGTTAATATATAACTGTGTAGAGGGTTAAATAGAGACAGAGGGTTAATATATAACTGTGTGTAGAGGGTTTCTCACGCCTGTGGCCCCTCCTTCTTGATGATCTGAAAGGCACAGTCCATGGTGCTGCTGTACCGGTGGGCATCCAAACCCTACACACACACACACACACACCCACACACGTAAATCCACCAGATAACACACATAGCATTCCAATCTAGACCACCATTCTGGTGTAGGTGTTTGTATAGGTGTGTATGTAGGTGTGTGTGTGTAGGTGTTTCTGTATTTACCTGCATCCTGGTCTTGACCACATCCAGAGGAGTGTTTCCAAACACGCTAGCAGCGCCGGCCGTCGCTCCGAACACTGCCGTGACGATAGGGTGCATCTCCCGCCGAGGGTCGTCTCCTAGGTAACACACCCTGGGGTCAGATTCACCTAATCGGTCTGGTGGTAAGTTTGACTGGTTGCCAACCAGACAGAGATTGGTCTAGAGACAGCAAGTGACCTATCCATCATGAACAACAGAGGCCTCATGGTCAGAAGGCTGATTTAGCTTGTACAGAAGGCTGATTTAGCATGGTCGGAAGGCTGATTTAGCATGGTCAGAAGGCTGATTTAGCATGGTCGGAAGGCTGATTTAGCATGGTCAGAAGGCTGATTTAGCATGGTCAGAAGGCTGATTTAGCATGGTCGGAAGGCTGATTTAGCATGGTCAGAAGGCTGATTTAGCATGGTCAGAAGGCTGATTTAGCGTGGTCGGAAGGCTGATTTAGCATGGTCAGAAGGCTGATTTAGCATGGTCAGAAGGCTGATTTAGCGTGGACAGAAGACTGATTTAGCATGGTCGGAAGACTGATTTAGCATGGTCGGAAGGCTGATTTAGCATGGTCGGAAGGCTGATTTAGCATGGTCGGAAGGCTGATTTGGCGTGGTCGGAAGGCTGATTTAGCATGTACAGAAGGCTGATTTAGCGTGGTCGGAAGGCTGATTTAGCATGTACAGAAGGCTGATTTAGCGTGGACAGAAGGCTGATTTAGCGTGGTCAGAAGGCTGATTTAGCATGGTGAGAAGGCTGATTTAGCATGGTCAGAAGGCTGATTTAGCATGGTCAGAAGGCTGATTTAGCGTGGACGGAAGACTGATTTAGCGTGATCGGAAGACTGATTTAGCGTGGTCGGAAGGCTGAATTAGCATGGTCGGAAGGCTGATTTAGCATGTACAGAAGGCTGATTTAGCATGGTCGGAAGGCTGATTTAGCGTGGACGGAAGGCTGATTTGGCATGGTCAGAAGGCTGATTTAGCATGGTTGGAAGGCTGATTTAGCATGGTCGGAAGGCTGATTTAGCGTGGACGGAAGGCTGATTTAGCGTGGACGGAAGGCTGATTTAGCGTGGACGGAAGGCTGATTTGGCATGGTCAGAAGGCTGATTTAGCATGGTCGGAAGGCTGATTTAGCGTGGACGGAAGGCTGATTTAGCATGTACAGAAGGCTGATTTAGCATGGTCAGAAGGCTGATTTAGCATGGTCGGAAGACTGATTTAGCATGGTCGGAAGGCTGATTTAGCATGTACAGAAGGCTGATTTAGCATGGTCGGAAGGCTGATTTAGCGTGGACGGAAGGCTGATTTGGCATGGTCAGAAGGCTGATTTAGCATGGTCAGAAGGCTGATTTAGCATGGTCAGAAGGCTGATTTAGCATGGTCAGAAGGCTGATTTAGCGTGGACAGAAGAGTGATTTAGCATGGTCGGAAGGCTGATTTAGCATGGTCGGAAGGCTGATTTAGCGTGGACAGAAGGCTGATTTAGCGTGGTCAGAAGGCTGATTTAGCGTGGTCAGAAGGCTGATTTAGCGTGGTCAGAAGGCTGATATAATGTGGACAGAAGGCTGATTTAGCGTGGTCAGAAGGCTGATTTAGCGTGGTCAGAAGGCTGGGAGAGACTTAATTGGCTGATCTCTCCTGATGACCCTATTAGTCATGTCAACCTGGTCAGCCAAACCACAACACTAGTGAAAAAGAAAACGTAATACTTCAAAGTAGAGATTGCATTAATGGCCCTGCAAGTGTGGGTCCTCTGCCTATCAAGGTGGACCTGTCTAACCCGTGACCTTTAACCCGTCTCACCTTTGTACCAGTTCCGCAGAGAGTTCATCACATAGAAGCGGATTGCCTGATTGGATCCCTGTTTAAGCACAGTCGCTGTTAAACCCTGGTATGTTCCCCGGACACCTAAACACACATATGGACAGGAAGACATAAACAGCGATGTTACAACACACATATGGACAGGAAGACATAAACAGCCATGTTACAACACACATATGGACAGGAAGACATAAACAGCCATGTTACAACACACATATGGACAGGAAGACATAAACAGCCATGTTACAACACACATATGGACAGGAAGACATAAACAGCCATGTTACAACACACATATGGACAGGAAGACATAAACAGCCATGTTACAACACACATATGGACAGGAAGACATAAACAGCCATGTTACAACACACATATGGACAGGAAGACATAAACAGCCATGTTACAACACACATATGGACAGGAAGACATAAACAGCCATGTTACAACACACATATGGACAGGAAGACATAAACAGCCATGTTACAACACACATATGGACAGGAAGACATAAACAGCCATGTTACAACACACATATGGACAGGAAGACATAAACAGCCATGTTACAACACACATATGGACAGGAAGACATAAACAGCCATGTTACAACACACGCATGGAAGCAGGAAGACATAGACAGCCATGTTACAACACACATATGGACAGGAAGACATAAACAGCCATGTTGCAACACACATATGGACAGGAAGACATAAACAGCCATGTTACAACACACATATGGACAGGAAGACATAAACAGCCATGTTACAACACACACATGGACAGGAAGACATAAACAGCCATCTTACAACACAAGCATGGAAGCAGGAAGCCACACTGCATGTGCAGTCATGAAGAGGGAGGCTTCTACTTTTCCATAATGTTCCTGATAAATCCTTATTAAAATCCTTATTATCTGTCTGTCTGCTCATCCTCTGTCATCCCTCTGCCTGCCTGCCTGCGTCTCTGCTCATCCATCTGTCTCCCTATCTGTCTGTCTGCCTGCCTGCCCATCCTTCTGTCTGTCTGTCTGCCTACATATCCTTCTGTGTCTGTCTGTCTGTCTGTCTGCCTGCCTATCCTTCTGTCTGTCTGTCTGTCTGTCTGCCTGCCCATCCTTCTGTCTGTCTGCCTGCCCATCCTTCTGCCTGTCTGTCTGCCTGCCCATCTTTCTGCCTGTCTTACCCTGGTCTTTGATAATCTCTCTGACTCCATGGAAGAAACCTCTGTAGCGGGGATTCAGGGAACACTGGTCATGGATGAATTTCACCTGTGGAGAGAATAAAAGGAAGAGAGGAAAAGAGGAGAAAAGAATAATAGAAAGCAGGAAAGAAAAGGAGTGAGGAAAGAAAAGGAGAGAAAAACAGAGAAACAGGGAAAAGGGGGGGGTAGGAGGGGAGGGGAAGTAAAGTTATGGAGGGGAGAGAAGAGAAGTAAAGAGGAGAGGAGAAGAAAGGAAAAGGAGGACAGGAGAGAAGTAAAGGGGAGAGAAGAAGAAAGGAAAAGGAGGACAGGAGAGAAAAGAAGAATAGAAAATGAAAGGGGAGCCCAATTAACAGTGAATTGTGGGTAACAACACATACAGACCCCACATTCCCCATAGTGTATCTAGGATCTCCATCCACCTTTAGCGTTTCCATTGGACAAACGACCACGATGGCCTCTGCTATGCCCGCCCCCAGGCCACACCATAGGCTGCGGGTGTTGTCTAGGCGACCAGTCGAGTCACGCATCGTGTTTGCTAACACCTCGAAAGTCCCAAACCTGGAGGCAGAAGAAAAAGTGAGAGAGTTTTTATCAGAAAACTTTATATACCAAGTATATAATACAGTGGGGAGAACAAGTATTGATTAACTGCCGATTTTGCAGGTTTTCCTACTTACAAAGCATGTAGAGGTCTGAAATTTCTATCATAGGTACACTTCAACTGTGAGAGA
The DNA here is from genome assembly GCF_011004845.1 of Esox lucius. NCBI lineage: Eukaryota > Metazoa > Chordata > Actinopteri > Esociformes > Esocidae > Esox > Esox lucius. Next base: position 49,473,445 of record NC_047575.1, on the reverse strand, counting down.
CGGAAAAAAATACAGAAAATCACATTGTATGATTTTTTTATAATTTATTTGCATTTTATTTAGGGGTGTAACGATCCATCTACTACGTCGATGTATCGATATATATTCCTATGATCCAACTACATCGATCTGTGCTCAGCAAGTTGGCCTTCCGGACGACATATATCGTTCTAACATCGTTTTAAAATCAATCGATTGTATCGATACTAGGAAATAACCCATTGGATTTAAGCGCGTCAGACTTTATAGGAATGTTTTTTCTTAGCACTTTAATGATAAAGGCGATAAACGTTACTCGATTCAGTCTGCCTATCCTTGACGTCATCGCCCCGGGCCAGCAGCAGCGCAAAGACAACAAAACAGCATGGCAGAGGAGAAGCCGACGAGCGATAAGTGTTGGTTGCACTTCATTTTTGATATTAGTACTGTATTTGTATTATTTCTATGTTGAAAAACAACAGCAAAAGTAGCAGGTAAACCTACTGTTAATTCAACCTGAAGAGATGTTGGTTGCGCTTTATTTTTGATATTAATATAGTAGTATTTTTATGTTGAAAAACAAAAGCACAAGTAGCAGGTAAACCTACTGTTGAAATGTTGGTTGCACTTACTGTACTTTTATTGAAAATGTATTGAATATTGAAAATGAGAGCAGAACATTTTAACTTCCTGTTAATTCAAGTGTTGGTTGCACTTTATTCAAATAAAATGTGAATGCATTTGCCATTAATTGTGGTTTACTTGTTTGTTTATATCCATAATTAATTGATACCTGATTCCCTTACAAGAAACAACAGGAATCTAGGAAACTTCACCTGCACTGTCCAGTATCCAGGTATTTATTTCAGTCAAACGGGTTGAATTTTTGGCTGAAAAGATACTGAATCGATTTCCAGTCACTGAATCGTTTCGGATCGTATCGTTCTAAATGAACCATTATCGGCCTTGAATCGTATCGACAACCACGAATCGTGATACGAATCGAATCGTGGTTAAAATGAATCGTTACACCCCTAATTTTATTGCATGACATAAGTATTTGATCACCTACCAACCAAAAAGAAATCCGGCTCTCACAGACCTGTTAGTTTTTATTTAAGAAGCCCTCCTGTTCTCCACTCATTACCTGTATTAACTGCACCTGTTTGAACTCGTTACCTGTATAAAAGACACCTGTCCACACACTCAATCAAACAGACTCCAACCTCTCCACAATGGCCAAGGCCAGAGAGTTGTGTAAGGACATCAGGGTTAAAATTGTAGACCTGCACAAGGCTGGGATGGGCTACAGGACAATAGGCAAGCAGCTTGGTGAGAAGGCAACAACTGTTGGCGCAATTATTAGAAAATGGAAGAAGTTCAAGATGATGGTCAATCTCCCTCGGTCTGGGGCTCCATGCAAGATCTCACCTTGTAGGGCATCAATAATCATGAGGAAGGTCAGCCCAGAACTACACAGCAGGACCTGGTCAATGACCCGAAGAGAGCTGGGACCACAGTCTCAAAGAAAACCATAAGTAACACACAACGCCATCATGGATTAAAATCCTGCAGTGCACGCAAGGTCCCCCTGCTCAAGCCAGCGCATGTCCAGGCCTGTCTGAAGTTTGCCAATGACCATCTGGATGATCCAGAGGAGGAATGGGAGAAGGTCATGTGGTCTGATGACACAAAAATAGAGCTTTTTGGTCTAAACTCCACTCGTTGTGTTTGGAGGAAGAAGAAGAATGAGTACAACCCCAAGAACACCATCCCAACCGTGAAGCATGGAGGTGTGGCTCCGTAAGAAGCATCTCAAGGTCCTGGAGTGGCCCAGCCAGTCTCCAGACCTGAACCCAATAGAAAATCTTTGGAGGGAGCTGAAAGTCTGTATTGCCCAGCGACAGCCCCGAAACCTGAAGGATCTGGAGAAGGTCTGTATGGAGGAGTGGGCCAAAATCCCTGCTGCAGTGTGTGCAAACCTGGTCAAGAACTACAGGAAACGTATGATCTCTGTAATTGCAAACAAAGGTTTCTGTACCAAATATTGAGTTCTGCTTTTCTGATGTATCAAATACTTATGTCATGCAATAAAATGAAAAATAATTACTTAAAAATCATACAATGTGATTTTCTGGATTTTTGTTTGGATTGTCTTTCACAGTTGAAGTGTACCTATGATAGAAATTAGACTTCTACATGCTTTGTAAGTGGGAAACACTGCCGATGTTGCAGGTTATCAAATACTTGTTCTCCCCACTGTATAATTAAGACTTATTGTTTATGTGACAGTGTTCAAATGGAATACTATGATAGGGTTAGGTATTGTCACACAGTTAGGTCTGGAAATATTTGGACACTGACAATTTTCATAATTTTGTCTCTGTACGCCACCACAATGGATTTGAAATGAAACAACCAAGCTTTAATTCAAGGGTTTGAACATAAATATTTTAAGAAACGTTTAGGAATTGCAACCATTTTCATATACAGTCCCCTTATTTTAGCGGCTCAAATGTAACTGGACAAATGAACAATCATAAATAATAATACTTTGTTGAGAATCCTTTGCAGGCACTGACTGCTTGGAATTTGTTTGTGGGTCTTTCTGCCTTAAGTTTTGTCTTTAGCAAGTGAAATGCATGCTCGATCTGGTTGAGATCAGGTGATTGACTCAGCTATTGCAGAATATTCTACTTCTTTGCTTTAAAAAACTCCTGGGTTGCTTTCGCAGTATATTTTGGGTCATTGTCCATCTGTAAAGTGAAGTGCCTTCCAATCAACTTCACTGAATTTGGCTGAATCGGAGCAGACAATATATCCCTACACACTTCAGAATTCCCCCAGCGTCTTCTGTCTTCTGTCACAGACATGATTCTAGGCCTCCAAATCATACGGAACATTTCTTTGAATCAAATAACCCGCTGGCGTTTGCCCTCGCAGTCATGGGCCCCGAACACACCGTGACCTACGAGGTGAGGTGGACTCAATGATGGAGGGGTAGAACTGAACCAGAACCACCCGGGTGTAGACTACACAGGCAATGTACGCTGCGCTCAGCCTTCCGTGTCACCGTCAGAGATGGATGACAGTCACCCGAACCGGACGAGACCCGACCGACAGCCTTGACCGTTCTCATCAATCCTGAGGGGGAGTGACGGCGGAGGGCGGTCAGCCTCCTCACGGTGAGACCAGGTGTCAGTGGCAAACTGGAGCAGCTTGACAGATGCCTGGTTAGAGGAGCGGTCGTGTGTGTAGAGAGTAGAGGAGCAGTGAGAGCAGCCGTGCAGCACCCCTCATTGCCTCTATTGCTTTAGGCTTCTCGTGATTTTTTTCATCCGATCTAACAAACAGATCCCTGATAAAATAAAGAAAAATAAAGCAACAGTACAGGGAACCAAAGACTCAGAACAGAAAGAGTTGGAACGATAGAAGGTGGTACGATGCCATTGACTCAATGGAAAAACAGAGCGCTGAGACTGAGATGTAGCCGACAGAACCTATAACAACACATTACCTCAGAATTCTGCCAAATCCTTCCATTAGAGGTTGATAGTTTTGACAAAATACTTATTAAACTAAATGATGAACTGGCTTCCAGATCCAGTGTCAGTAATGTACGTGGAGAAGTTGTCGGTCGCAGGGTTTGAGGAAGAAATTAGTTTCATTACTCAAGTTCAAACGCTGCATTTTAAACAAACTGAGCATGGTGTTATTATTGATTTTATTTGTACTACCAGAAAAATATTGCCTTTTATTTTTTGTAACTGGAAAACCAAACCACGTTGATAGTTTACTCCTCACTCCCCTCCTTAAGTCCTTGGTACCAAATGTATAGAAGAAACGGGAACGTCTAGAGCCAACATTAGCATAAATCACCAGTGTAGCCCTGGTACCGGGGGAAACACCAGTGGAAATGGGGCATAAGAGAGTTGGGAACGGGTTTCCCTGCTCATGGTGCTGTGACCTGTGGGTGCCATCTCAGAGACAGAGGGTGTTTGGGTCGTACCGTACTGCAGCTTTGGGAATGGATCCATACAGGAGAGAGCTGAGACCTCGATATAAACCTCTATATCCATGATCCTGGACCGTCAATTTAACACAGTCTCCTGCACAAAGACACATACATCATTACACAACATATATAGGTTCCTGTATCTAGAGGTATAAGGGCTGTTACCATATCTAAAGTATCAGGGTTGTTACCGTATCTACAGGTATCAAGGTTGTTACTGGATCTACATTTATCAGGGTTGTTACCGTGTCTACAGTTATCCGGGTTGTTACTGGATCTACATTTATCAGGGTTGTTGCAGTATCTAGAGGTAACAGGATTGTTACCATATCTATAGGTATCAGGGTTGTTGCAGTATCTATAGGTAACAAGGTTGTTACTGGATCTACAGGTATCAGGGTTTTTACCGGATCTACAGGTATCAGGGTTGTTACCGTATCTACAGGTAACAGGATTGTTACCATATCTATAGGTATCAGGGTTGTTACCGTATCTACAGGTATCAGGGTTGTTACCGTATCTACAGGTATCAGGGTTGTTACCGTATCTACAGGTATCAGGGTTTTTACCGGATCTATAGGTATCAGGGTTGTTACCGTATCTACAGGTAACAGGATTGTTACCATATCTATAGGTATCAGGGTTGTTACCGTATCTACAGGTATCAGGGTTGTTGCAGTATCTATAGGTAACAGGATTGTTACCATATCTATAGGTATCAGAGTTGTTACTGGATCTATAGGTATCAGGGTTGTTGCAGTATCTATAGGTATCAGGGTTGTTGCAGTATCTATAGGTGTCAGGGTTGTTACCGTATCTACAGGTATCAGGGTTGTTAGCGTATCTATAGGTGTCAGGGTTGTTACTGTACCTATGCCTCTGTATCTGGGAGGGTTGGCTCGCTCATCCAGCTGCAGCTGAGTCTTCACATACTCTGTAGGGAAGGTGATGCATATCTCAATCCCCCCCGCTAGTCCCCCTGGTAAGAAAAGGGATAGGAGTAAGAGAGATGCTTTTCATTAGCTGATGATCTGTACAAGTTGTATCTGGTGTTGATTCTAAGGTTATATCTAATGGTGTATCTAGTGTTGATTCTAAGGTTATATCTAATGGTGTATCTAGTGTTGATTCTAAGGTTATATCTAATGGTGTATATTGTTATATCTAGCATTATAGTTACAGTTGTGTCTGATATTGTATTTGCTGTAATTTTGTTTGTTGTACATGGTATTTTATCTGGTTTTATATTTAGAGTTGTATCTTGTATTGTGTGTGATGGTCTATCTAGTCTTATGCCTCATGCTTTATCTAGTGTATCTAAGGTTGTATATAGTGGTGTGTATAGTGGCATATCTAATGTTGTATCTATTGTTTTATGTACTATTCATCCGAACTCAATGTCAATACTGAAGTCCCTTAAAGCTTGAAGAACAAAATGATCGCTGTATTACCTAGTGAAAGTGAGGCAATCTTCTCAAACATATGGTTATGAATAATCAGGGGGAAAACAATGCAATTGACTTTAAAACACGTAACTATTAACTTAAAGATTCGAAGCCTAACATGAGGTACACTGAAGACTGATATTGACTGATATATTACACATTCCTACATGCAAATATAATTTACAATTGAATCTGCTGTAGCCTTACAGCGTAAGATAGCTGCTGTGGATACCACGATACCAGGCATATAATGTGGTTAAGCAGTGAGACAAGAGCTATAGCTTTGAAATAAGCCATAGCAACGCAGGTCGTGTAAATAAATCACTTCAGCCGGGAGGTTTTAAACACAACTCCGCTACAGTACTGTGTCTGCTTCTTCTCAGTGACCGGTAAGATGACAGATTGCAGATGATGCAGATCCACCGGATGATCTCTGTCAGCCTCTAGTAGAAATACAGCATTCTGCTAACGTTGGCTAGCAAGCTACTGCTCTGCAATGAATGTGCCTCTGCTATACAAGTCTCGCAGAATATTAGCTATACAGTACAGTACCTAGCAAGTTTCAGCTGCTGCATTCACCTGCTAAAATAGCCTTCCCCGGGTGAGTGACTTTCCTTCCTCCGGCCGCTGCAGCCGCCAACGTCCTTCTAGCGGAGTAGGTGTGGTAGATCCCCGGGTCAAGCTTGTTCCTGGTGATCCCAGCCCCGAGACCAGGGGACGTGGGGCTGATGGCCGGCTGTAGAACGGGGGAGTGTGGGGTCTTGGAGCATCCTGGTCCATGCCTGAAAGCCCCACTTTCACACGGCCCATCAGACACAGAAAACGGCTTCAGTAACGACGACATAGCTAGCAGACACTCCGGCTGAAGATTTGGGTTAATTCAATCAGCAATAGCAAGCTAACTTGCTAAACCAATTCATTCAGTGACACAGTCTGTCAGAACCCGGTCAACAACACAGACACGCGCAGCAAAGTCGTTTAAAGTTCATTAATATTATAATCAGGTTCATGCAAGGGGGAAGCCCATTGGCTAAGACATCAAATTTACCTAATTTATCCATCATGTGAATATTCAAGCTTTTGTGGACCAATGGTGTTGCCGCAACAGACAACGATCCAGTGGGCTCACCTCTGAAACTCATGTCATGGAGTCGTCTGATTGGTCAGTTTCCAAACAATTGGAACGTGTTGGTGGGATATTACAATTAAGAAATACCGTTAGATGATTTTAAGGAGGTAATTCGGTCATTTTGCACTTGAGCAAAATGACCGAATTACGGGAATTATGGGACTTTTTCAAATAATACTTTTATTTTAAGCTCCTGTTTTGTACTGTATGTGTAATATGCTGTTTATATGCTCTTTATATGTGCAAAATTTAGAAGTAGAATCACCATTATATCTTCATATTTCTCAACCATGTTATTCCAAGTTTAGAAATGTGATTTTGATGACATAGAGCATACATAACATAGTACGCAGTATTCAGGGACTGTGATGGCTCAACAATGACTATTTTCAAAACAGTGGCTAAAACCCACAAAATGTATCTTTAAACTGTACTGCTTCTACAACCCCGTTTACCAAAAAGAGAGGGACACTGAGTAAAATGTAAAAAAAAAACAGAATGCAATGATGTGCAAATCATTTAAACCCCATATTCACTAGAAAATAGCACAAAGACGACATATCAAATGTTGAAACTGAAACATTTTATTGTTTCTTGCAAAATATATGCCCACTTTAAGTTTGATGCCAGCAACACATTTAAAAAAAGTTGAGACAGAGGCAACAAAAGACTGGAAAAGTTGTGTAATGCTAAAAAACTAAACCTGGTGGAATATCACACTACTAATTAGGTCGATTAGCAACAGGTCAGTAACATGATTGGGTATTAAAAGATCATTCCAGAGAGGATGTGTCTGTCAGAGGTAAAGATGGGGAGGGGTTCACCACTCTGTGAAAGACTGTGTGGGCAAATAGTGCAACAATTTAAGAATAAAGTTTTTCAACGTAAAATTGCAAAGAGTTTGGGGAGCTCATCATCTACAGTACATAATATCATTAAAAGATTCAGAGAATCCGGAGAAATCTCTGTACGCAAGGGTCAAGGGACAAGGCTGAGAACCAATACTGGATGGCTGTGATCTTCAGGCCCTCAGACGGCACTGCATTAAAAAAGACACTATTCTGTAGTCAATATCACTGCATGAGCTAAGGAAAACGTCTAAACTCCATTGTCTGTGAACACAGTACGTCACTGCATCCACAAAAGCTAATCCAGAACCACTGCAGCCTTCGCTGGGCCCAAGCTCATTTAAGATGGACTGAAGTGAAGTAGAAAACTGTCCTGTGGTCTGACAAATCAAAATTTGAAATTATTTACAAAGCTTTACAAAGTCTGATAGGGATGTTTTCAGTTGATGCATGTACAGGTCTACCTCAGGAATCTCATTGTTGCTATCCCAGCATTTCAGCTGCACATTCTACCTTCAATTTGTCGTCATGCACATTTAGAATGTTCATTTGTACTTGCATTTGCCTTCATTGCACATCTATACATCCCACTTGTAACATACATTAGGCTTAATACTTGTAAATACTTAATACTTGTACATTTCTGCCCTCTTCTATTTGCAATTCTGTTTAGATGCTAATTGCATTTTGTTGTACTGTCCTTGTACTGTTCAATTATAACAACGTTGAATCTAATCCCATCTGACAATAAACTTAGACTAAGGCCTATTTCAGCAAGACAAATCCCATTCTGCATATATTACAGTACAACAGCATGGCTCGCTAGTAAAAAGTAAAAGGTGCTAAACTGGCGTGCCTGCAGTCCAGACCGAAACAAAGGAACAAGTGTGCAATAAGAACAGCAGCAACAAATAGTACTGAAATGATATTATATAACACTATATAAGGAAAACATGGTACATGTTATTGGATATGTATGGTAAATAGTAGAAACATTTGAATGGATCTCCTGCACAATGAAGAACCTGTTAATGTCCTCCTGTCAACTGAATATATCTCCACAACATCATCCCAGCCAGTCTTCAACAACATCAGTCCAGCTTGTCTACAACATCATCAGTCCAGCTTGTCTTCAACAGCCCAGTCCAGCTTGTCTTCAACAGCCCAGTCCAGCTTGTCTTCAACAGCCTAGCCCAGCCTGTCTTCAACAACACAGTTCTGCCTGTCTTCAGCAACAAAGTTCAGCCTGTCTTCAACAACACAGTCCTGCCTGTCTTCAACAACACAGCCCAGCCTGTCTTCAACAACACAGCCCAGCCTGTCTTCAACAACACAGCCCAGCCTGTCTACAACAACATCAGTCCTGCCTAAGCTTCATTCAGTGTTTGCTTCAATGGTTGCTATCCATCCCACGTCATGGATCATATTGTTGGCTTGTGTCTTTAAATAGTGATCTAAATGTGACCCCATGCTGCCCCACCCCCCAGGTCAACAATCCTCACCCCACCGCCCCAGGTCACGAATCCTCACCCCACCCCACAGTCTCCCCTCCTCACCCCACCCCCCCAGTCTCCCTTCCTCACCCCACCCCCGGTCTAGAAGGGAGGAGGGAGTCTGGGAGGGAGGGGGGAGATAGGAGGGAGTCTGGGAGGGAGGGGGGAGATAGTCTCTACATAACCAATCTGTTAAGTATTCCTGATTTTCATATTACTTTAACTACAGTATATGCACTGTTAAAGACTTTATACAATTAATCGATGAACATATTAAATGTATTTGTTCATTGTTATTGTATAGGATCATTGTATTGTTTTCTTTAGCATTGTTAAAGTCATGGTTTAGGGCCATGAATGTATCTCAGCAACTTTAGAAACTGCTAAAGAACCCTAAGCTCACTTCTTCACACCCACTTCTTCAAAGACAAACTAAGCTGCTATCTGGTCACATTCTGGATCAGTTTAATCTCTTTGTATCTGTATGGGTGTATCACTGTATTTACTGAAATTCAATGTCTCACCACTCTACAGTGCCTCTTAAAACATTCACCCTCCTTGAACTTTTCTACATTTTATTGTGTTGCAGCGTGAAATCAAAATGTATTTCATTAGGAGCCCTAAGGAACACAATAACCTCCATAAATGTCAAAGAGAACCAGAAACCACGCTAGTCTAGTTCAACCAGCCCGTAATAAAAGGTGATGAAAATGTTTGCCCTCCCCTGAATTCGAACCCAGGTCCCCCACATAAGAGACTGTGTCTTTAACCACTACATCACGGAGATACACTTCTGCTGAGAGTTGGTTTTGTCATGCATTAACATCACGCCGAGTTTGAATATGTCGCTAAATGCCATTAAGCATTGTGTTAAACCGAGTAGCGTTTCTTACATCCACCACAAATAGCATCTATGACCTGTATAGCTTTTGCCACTGGCCGTTTTAACAGCTTATTAGCCATTCATGAATGACATTGATACAATAACTATAAATATGGGGGATGATAACTGACATTTCCGTCAAGTGAAAAGATGAGAGAATCAGGTAGCCAGTGAAGTGTTTGTCTATCCTGAACAAATCCTCATGCATAATTCGAAAATCCACCAGAAATAATTGCAATACAACAGTTTTATTTTAGGCTTCCTTTAAAGTAGCAACTGAAGGTTGTAGCCAGTTAAGTTTTTGTATGTTACAGTATCTACCAATACTGAATTTTTCGGCATGTAAAAAGACAAAAGAATCGTGTAGCCAGCAAAGTTTTTATCTGTCCCGAACAAATTGTAAGGCATCATTTGTTTTGACTGTGACGGGAGTCAAAACAAATGATGCCTTACAGAACCTATTATTCTATAGTCCACATCTGTTTAACAAGTGTCTGGCACTCACTCAGAGACATTTACTCTTCTAGGCCAGCTCCACTTACGTGGTCTGGCAAAAATTAAATCTACACATTTTTCAAAAAGTATTAATACAACTATAATAATTGATTGCATAAGCATCTCCCCATTTGGCAACAACTACAGTCTATTTGGTTATGTCCCTTGCAGCATTGCATATCTGGACACTTCTGGACACTTCTTCTTTATAAAACTGCTAAATATCTGTGAAGTTGGATGGGGATCTTTGGTTATCAGCAAGTTGTTACTCTATCCTCAGTTGTACTGGGGTCTATGCTTTGACTGGGCACACCAGAACATTGACCTTTTTTATTTAAGGCACTCCAGTGTGTTTTTAGCTGTATGTTTGGGGTCATTGTCCTGCTGGAAGATTAATCATCTCACTAATCCCAGGTCTCTTGCAGATTTCAGCAGGTTTTTGTCCAGGATTTCTCTGTACTTTACTGCATCCATTTTGCCCCTATTTTCCAGGCCGTGACGCAGAGTAACATCGCCATAGCATGATGCTGCCACCACCATGCATCACGGGAGAGATGGGGTTCAGAGGATGATTTTAGTCTTGCATCAAACATAAGAGCACAGCTTTGACATTCAACTAGTTACGTGAATTCTGAAGACATTTGGTTGCACCACAACTCACTCAACTGTTACTCCACTACTACTATTGTTGCTACTGTTACTCCACTACTACTACTACAGTTACTCCACTACCACTTCTATTATTACTACTACTACTGTTACTACTACTACTACAGTTACTCCACTACCACTTCTAGTACTATTAGTACTACTACTACTACTACAGTTACTCCATTACCAAGTTTGGAAAAAGTAGTAAAAACTTCTCAGAGTCTGGTATAACAGTTGATTATTTCAAGTTTAATTACATGGATCCACGGGTACAATCACTTTCACAAAACAGAGTGTACAGTGGATATAAAAAGTCTACACACCCCTGTTAAAATGCCAGGCTTTTGTGATGTAAAAGTATGAGACAAAAATAAACCATGTCAGAACTTTTTCCACTTTTAATGTGACCTATAATGTGAACAATTAAATTGAAAATCAAATTGAAATCTTCGAAGGGGAAAAATGAAAAACAAAAACCTTAAAATAACCTGGTTGCATAAGTGTGCACACCCTTTTATAACTGGGGATGTGGCTGTGTTCAGAATTAACCAATCACATTCAAACTCATGTTAAATAGAAGTCATTACACACCTGCCATCATTTAAAGTGATCAATCACAAATAAAGTTCAGCTGTTCTAGTAGGATTGTCCTGACATTTTTTTTGTTGCATTTCAGAGCAAAAGCCATGGTCCGCATAGAGCTTCCAAAGCATCAGAGGGATCTCATTGTTGAAAGATATCAGTCAGGAGAAGGGTACAAAATAATTTCCATTAGATATACCATGGAACACAGTGAAGACAGTCATCGTCAAGTGGAGAAAATAAGGCACAACAGAGACATTACCAAGAACTGGATGTCCCTCCAAAATTGGTGAAAAGACGAGAAGAAAACTGATCAGGGAGGCTTCCAAGAGGCCTGCAGCAACATTAAAGGAACTGCAGGTATTTCTGGCAAGTACTGGCTGTGTGCTACAGTGGGGAGAACAAGTATTTGATACACTGCCGATTTTGCAGGTTTTCCTACTTACAAAGCATGTCTGTAATTGTAATCATAGGTACACTTCAACTGTGAGAGACGGAATCTAAAACAGAAATTGTATGATTTTTAAGTAATTAATTAGCATTTAATTGCATGACATAAGTATTTGATACATCAGAAAAGCAGAACTTAATATTTGGTTCAGAAACCTTTGTTTGCAATTACAGAGATCATACGTTTCCTGTAGTTCTTGACCAGGTTTGCACACACTGCAGCAGGGATTTTGGCCCAGTCCTCCATACAGACCTTCTCCAGATCCTTCAGGTTTTGGGGCTGTCGCTGGGCGATACAGACTTTCAGCTCCCTCCAAAGATTTTCTATTGGGTTCACCACCAAATACATGTACTCTTCCTCCTCATCCACCACCTCTGACATGTAATCTTCTCCTCTGCCTCAGACCTGTGCCTTCTGTGTCCACTGAAATGAGTTATATTTTGGACAATTGGTTTGATCCGATCATTAGTAACATGTGTGAACTATTTTGAGTCACTGTATGTAAATGATGACAACGGTGTTGTAGTTTTGTAAAATTCTTGCCACTGTGTTAAAAATTTTGCAACACAAATGCATCACCGTGCGAAACGTGATTTAGTGAGTGAGAATGTGTTTAGAGTTTTGCTAACAGAGTGAATGCTATTTCCAAATGGTGTCTAACTATTTGAATTTGTTTGAGGTTTTGGTTCAGAGAATGGGGTTTCGTGTTTTAGCAATTACTGACCTGTTGCCAATTGACCTAACTCATTTTGTGATATTCCACCAGGTTTAGTTTTTTTGCATTACACAACTTTTCAAGTTTTTTGTTCAATCAATCAGTCAGTCAAATTTATTCATAAAGCCCTTTTTACAACAGCCGTTGTCACAAAGTGCTTTTACAAAAACACCTAGCCTTAAACCCCAAGGAGCAAATAACAGTAGTGTTGAATTTCAGTGGCTAGAAAAAACTCCCTAAGAATGCCGAAATTTAGGAAGAAACCTAGAGAGGACCCAGGCTCATAGGGTTTTACTGTTATAAGTTAACAGTAAAACCTTAAAATCAGCCCTAACCCTAACAGGCAGCCAGTGTAAGGACGCTAGTACAGGAGTAATGTGTTCAAATTTCTGTTCTAGTTAGGATTCTAGCAGCCATGTGCAGCACTAATTGAACTGTATTTATAGATTTTTCAGGGTAACCGGAAAGAAGAGCAGTGCAGTAATCTAGTCTAGAAGTAACAAAAGCATGGATTCATTTTTCTGCATCAGTTTTTGATAAAAAAATTAAGATTTTTGCAATGTTTAGAAGATGAAAATAAGCAACTCTTGAGACATATTTTATGTTCATCAAAGGAGAGGTCAGGGTTAAGGGTAACGCCAAGGTTTTTTACAGTTTTTTGGGATACGACCATGCAGCCGTCGAGGTTCACAGTGAGATCTGCTAACAACGCTCTTTGTTTCTTGGGTCCTAAAACGAGCATTTCTGTTTTCCTTGAGTTTAAGAGCAAGAAGTTCTCTGTCATCCACTTCCTAATATCTGAAACACATGCTTCCAAAGTAGCAAATTTTGGGGCTTCTCCATGCTTCATTAAAATATATAACTGTGTCATCAGCATAACAGTGAACATTTTATATCGCCCAGAGTTCTCATATATAGTGAGAACAGTAATGGGCCCAGAACCGAGCCTTGAGGAACACCAAAATATACCTTTGACTTGTCAGAGGATATGCCATCCACACTAACAAACTGATATCTTTCAGATAAGATTTAAACCATGCTAGAACATGTCCACGTAGCCCAATATGGGTTTCCAGTCTCTAAGAGAAGGGAGTGATCAATAGTGTCAAAAGCAGCACTGAGATCAAGAAGCAACAGGACGGATGCAGAACCTTTGTCTGAGGCCATTAGAAGGTCATTTGTTACCTTCACGAGTGCAGTCTCAGTACTATGATGGGATCTGAAACCGGCCTGGAGCATTTCATAAATGTTATTTATCTTCAGGAAGGCATTAAGTTGTTGAGAAACACATTTTTCTATGATTTTTGAGAGGAACGGGAGGTTCGATATTGGCCTATAATTGTTTGATATATTCTGGGTCCAGATTAGATCTTTTGAGAACAGGCTTAATTTTCCCAAAAAGTTGTGAGTTTGGTACACATCCAAAGGAAAGGGAGCAATTTATTATGTTCAACATTGGCTGACCTAGCACAGGAAATAGCTCCTTAAGTAATTTTGTTGGAATCGGGTCTAGCTGACAGTTTGTGGGTTTAGAACTCATTACAAATCTAGTGAATGTGAATTGTCCCCATTGACACCTGGTCAGGGAGGTTCAGGACATTTTTGGGACAACTGAGATTTTGAGGACCATAACTATTAAAGGAGTCAGTTATTTGTTTTCTAATAGTGATAATCCTTTTATCAAAGTAGTTCATGTATTCATTATAACTAAAGTGAAGATCCACTTCACTTGTTGAGCTTTGCTTTTTTGTTAACTTTGAACTGTATCGAAGATACATTTTGGATTGTTTATGTTCACCTCAATCAGGTTGGAGAAATAAGCTGATCGAGCAGACGTGAGTGATTTTTGGTATTGTAGTGTACTGTCTATCCAGGCTAGTCTGAATACTTCCAACTTGGTGGAGCGCGATTTTCGCTCCAATTTTCTGGAGCTCTAGTATTGTCTGTGTACCAGGGAGCAAGTTTCTTGTTGCGTATTTCTTTAGTTTTTAGTGGTGCAACCGTATCTAAAGTATTTCGCAGTGTTGAGTTAAGATCCTCGATTTGATCGTTTACGGATTTATTTACTCTGTCGTGGATGAGCGAACTTATTTGTAGTCTGAGAATTTATAGTACGGCTTTTGAAATTCATTGTTGGCGGAGAGCAAGTGGATTTCTTGTTTTAACGGTAAATGTAATAAGACAGTGATCCGATAATCCAGGATTTTTGGGGGAAATGATTAAATCTACAATATCTATTTCTCGTGACAGGACTAGATCTAAAGTGTGATTGTGGCAATGTGCTGGATCTGAGACATGTTGGATAAAATCCATTGAGTCTATTATGGCTTCAAAGGCTTTTTGAAGAGGATCATTGGACTTTTCCATAGGAATATTGAAATTGCCAAAAATTTGATTACTATCTGCCATGACTAAAAGGTTAGACAATAATTCTGGGAACTCACTGAGGAACATTGTGTCTATAAATAGTAGCTACGTTAAACGATTTATCGGCCTGGTTAACTTTCATGAGTAAAAAAAAATCTGTGATGTGTTTGAGAGTACATTTATATTTACTGTAATAAATATTAGCAACAACCCTCCGTTTCGGGATGCACGAGGGATATAATTAGTATAACTAGGAGAGGCCTCATTTAGGGCAGTGAATTCATCAGGGTTTAGCCACGTTTCACATAAACCAATAACATTTAGTTTATGATCAGAGATTAATTCATCATCATCATCATCATCATCTTCTTCCGCTTCATCCGGGGCCGGGTCGCGGGGGCAGCAGTCTAAGCAGGGATGCCCAGACTTCCCTCTCCCCAGACACTTCCTCCAGCTCTTCCGGGGGGACACCGAGGCGTTCCCAGGCCAGCCGGGAGACATAGTCCCTCCAGCGTGTCCTAGGTCTTCCCCGGGGTCTCCTCCCGGGGGGACGGGACCGGAACACCTTCCCTGGAAGGCGTTCCGGAGGCATCCGAAACAGATGCCCAAGCCACCTCAGCTGACCCCTCTCGATGTGGAGGAGCAGCGGCTCTACTCCGAGCTCCTCCCGGGTGACCGAGCTTCTCACCCTATCTCTAAGGGAACGCCCAGCCACCCTGCGGAGAAAGCTCATTTCGGCCGCCTGTATCCGGGATCTTGTCCTTTCGGTCATGACCCAAAGCTCATGACCATAGGTGAGAGTAGGAACGTAGATTGACCGGTAAATCGAGAGCTTCGCCTTGCGGCTCAGCTCTTTCTTCACCACGACAGACCGATACATCGACCGCATTACTGCAGAAGCTGCACCGATCCGTCTGTCAATCTCCCGTTCCATCCTTCCCTCACTCGTGAACAAGACCCCTAGATACTTAAACTCCTCCACTTGAGGCAGGCACTCTCCACCAACCTGAAGTGAGCAAGCCACCCTTTTCCGACTGAGGACCATGGCCTCAGATTTGGAGGTACTGATTCTCATCCCCACCGCTTCACACTCGGCTGCAAACCGTCCCAGCGCATGCTGAAGGTCCTGGTTTGAAGAGGCCAACACGACAACATCATCCGCAAAGAGCAGAGACGAAATCGTGTGGTCCCCAAACCTGACACCCTCCGGCCCCTGGCTGCGCCTAGAAATTCTGTCCATAAAAATTATGAACAGAACCGGTGACAAAGGGCAGCCCTGCCGGAGTCCAACATGCACTGGGAACAAGTCTGACTTACTGCCGGCAATGCGGACCAAGCTCCTGCTTCGGTCGTACAGGGACCTGACAGCCCTTAGCAAAGGACCCAGGACCCCATATTCCCGAAGCACTCTCCACAGGATGCCGCGAGGGACACAGTCGAATGCCTTCTCCAAATCCACAAAACACATGTGGATTGGTTGGGCAAACTCCCATGAACCCTCCAACACCCCGTAGAGGGTATAGAGCTGGTCCAGTGTTCCACGGCCCGGACGAAAACCACACTGTTCCTCCTGAATCCGAGGTTCTACTATCGGCCGTATTCTCCTCTCCAGAACCCTGGCATAGACTTTCCCGGGGAGGCTGAGAAGTGTGATCCCCCTGTAGTTGGAACACACCCTCCGGTCCCCCTTCTTAAAAAGAGGGACCACCACCCCGGTCTGCCATCCCAAAGGCACTGTCCCCGACCGCCACGCGATGTTGCACAGGCGTGTCAACCAAGACAGCCCCACAACATCTGTGACTAGCACAGAAGTCCAATAACTGAACACCACTCGGGTTCAGATCAGGGGGGCCGTTCCTCCCAATCACACCCCTCCAGGTGTCACTGTCGTTGCCCACGTGGGCGTTGAAGTCCCCCAGTAGAACGATAGAGTCCCCAGTTGGAGCACTTTCCAGCACCCCTCCCAGAGACTCCAAGAAGGTCGGGTACTCTGCACTGCCGTTCGGCCCATAGGCACAAACAACAGTGAGAGACCTATCCCCGACCCGAAGGCGCAGGGAAACGACCCTCTCGTTCACCGGGGTAAACTCCAACACATGGCGGCAGAGCTGGGGAGCTATAAGCAAACCCACACCAGCCCGCCGCCTCTCACCATGGGCAACTCCAGAGTGGTGAAGAGTCCATCCTCTCTCAAGGAGTGTGGTTCCAGAGCCCAAGCCGTGCGTAGAGGTGATTCCGACTACCTCCAGTCGGAACCTCTCAACCTCACGCACTATCTCAGGCTCCTTCCCCGCCAGCGAGGTGACGTTCCACGTCCCTAGAGCTAGTTTCCGTGTCCAGGGATCGGGTTGCCTAGGCCCCTGCCTTCGACTGCCGCCCGATCCTCTACGCACCGACCCCTTATGGTCCCTCCTGTGGGTGGTGAGCCCACGGGAAGGCGGCCCCACGTCGCTCCTTCGGGCTATGCCCGGCCGGGCCCCATGGGGAAAGGCCCGGCCACCAGGCGCTCGCGTGCGAGCCCCAACCCCGGGCCTGGCTCCAGGGTGGGGCCCCGGCTGCGCCATACCGGGCGACGTCACGGAACTCAAATAATTATTCATCATTAAGGGGTGTTTTGAACCGCTCTTAGTCTGACCCGTCGCCTAGGACCTGTTTGCCTTGGGAGACCCTACCAGGGGCATATAGCCCCAGACAACATAGCTCCTAGGGTCACTCGGGTACTCAAACCCCTCCACCACGTTAAGGTGGCAGTTCATGGAGGTTCTTCCAACTCTCTGCACAGCATAATGATTAAAATGTTCCTCACCAGCCTTTGTCTTTACATATGGGGAGGTCAGCAGACCCTGATAACCTCAGGGATCTAAAGGGTTCATACTGAGAAGGTTTGAGATGTAGTTTGGCCCTGAAGCATTGAGTAACAATATCTTAAAATATATTCTAGGAGAAACAAGGAGCCAGTGCTGAGACTTTATGTAATGTGCAGATAATGCAAGTTCTTGTGCTGCTGTTTAGACATCGATGTAGGGTATTACCTCACAAAAGGACTGACGAGTTTATCCAAGTGCTGGAGCGGGAGGACTGAGATACCGGGGTGGTTCAGTAAACAGTTCTGGGAACTGTAATTCATTGAGGATTAATATAAAATGCATGTACAGGCATGGCGTAAATGTCCCCCTGGGCAGAACCAAGTAAGACATTGATGCAATTATTATCTCACAAAGAGACTGACGGAAAATTCTTGAACTGATGTATACTTGGTCCTATACATGTATAAATGGGTTACTAGTTAAAGATGCAGAGCCCCCATGTGTGGATGAGAAAAGGAATGTAGTTAGAGAGGGATCTGGTATTTGCCTAGGGGGCATCCTTGACCAGCACCAGCAGATTAGAGGGTTACTCGTAAATCTGTATCCCTTTAGTGTCTATCTGTTGTTTTTCCAGACATTGTGACTCAACAAGAGTTGAGAAGGTTACCCATGTGGGGGAGGACAGCCTGTCCCTTGTGTGAAGTCCAGGATATGTGATGGAACAAGGGGAATCTGTTTTATTGACATAAGACAGATTGGCAGCATCTTACCACACCCCTTTTTCCACTATAGATACGAACTGTTCATGTATTAAGTTAGAGACTCCTTGTGTTATTATGTTTGTAAGCGTTTGAAGCGTCTCTCTATTTTGTCTCTGTCCTTACTCCTTTAAAAGTTCTGATGAAATTGTAGCGCTGGAATACGAGGATTGAGATACTGGGGTGTTGAAGTTCATGCAGTGGAGTTAGAGAATTTTAACAATCTGACTTTTTTAATTGTATTGCATTTATTAAAATGTTTAATTGTCATTGTATATCACATTGAATTGTGCTATATAAATAAACTTGCTTGCTTGCTAATGTGTCCACCTTTCTTAGTTTTTGTTAGAAGTCAAACAGCAGCACTCTGAATGAGCTGCAGATTTCAGAGGGCTTTTTTAAAGACCTGAAAACAGGCCGTTACAGTAGTCCAACCTACCAGTAATAAAAGCTTAGATATGTTTTTCTAGATCTTGTCTGGAAATGAATCCTCTAATTCTAGCTCTGTTTTAAGGTGATAATAGGCAAATTGTTATTAATTCTATATAGCTATTGAAATTCAGACCAGAATAAATTATTTCCCCAATATTTTTTACTTGGCTTTTAGTCTTGATTGAAGAAGAGACTTACAGTCAGTGTGTCAAGGGAATCACTGACTGTCAGTCTCTTCTCTTTGGCTCCAAAGACAATTATTTCTGTCTTAGTCATTAGATGAGAGAGTTATATATGGGTGTCTTTTGCATATTTATGGTAAGAAATGTTGTTGCTTTGCATGATTCAATAACACTAGGACTGATAATTTACCAGAATCAGTGTAACGAGGACGCGCATGGAAGACGCGCGCCATCCACCCCGACGTGGTATTTCATTGAGAAAATTACAATAATACGTTTACTGCCTCCCTGCGTTTGGCTCCGTTATTTTCACACAACGACACCGTTGTTACAGAATACCTCACCTGAAAATGGAGTCAACAGAGGGCGACTTGCGGCGACAGCATGAGGACATGATCGCGTCTCTGGGGGAGGCCATGACCAATATAGTCCAAGTTTTCATTACTTTGAAGTTTTACTCATGAAAGTTAACCAGGCCGATAAATCGTTTTACATAGCTACTATTTATAGGCCCCCCAGGTCATACACAATGTTCCTCAATGAGTTTCCAGAATTCTTGTCTAGTTCTTGTAGTCGTGGCAGATAGTATTCTAGTTTTTGGCGATTTCATTATTCATAAGGAAAAATCCAATGATCCTCTTCAAAAAGCCTTTGAAGCCATAATTGATTCAATGGGTTTCATCCAACATGTCTCAGGTCCAACACATTGCCACAATCACACCTTAGATTTAATCCTGTCATGAGAAATAGATATTGTAGATCTAATAATTTCCCCCCAAAATCCTGGATTATCGGATCACTGTCTTATTACATTTACCGTTAAAACAAGAAATCCACTTGCCCCCCAAACAATGAGTTTCAAAAGCTGTACTATAAATTCTCGGACTGCAAATAAGTTTGCTCATTAACAACAAAGTAAATAAATCTGTAAACGATCAAATCGAGGATCAATACTCAATACTGCGAAATACATTAGATACAATTGCACCACTAAAAACAAAAGAAATACGTGACAAGAAACTTGCTCCATGGTACACAGACAATACTAGATACTTCCATAAAATTGGAATTAAAGTGGCGCTCCACCAAGTTGGAAGTATTTAGACTAGCCTGGATAGACAGTACACTACAATATTGAAAATCACTCATGTCTGCTCGATCAGCTTATTTCTTCAACCTGATTGAGGTGAACAAAAACAATCCAAAATTTCTCTTTGATACAGTTGCAAAGTTAACAAAAAAGCAAAGCTTAGCAAGTGAAGTGGGTCTTCACTTTAGTTGTAATGAATACATGAACTATTTTGATGAAAAGATCAACACCATTAGAAAACAAATAACTGACTCCTTAAATAGTTATGGTCCTCAAAATCTCAGTTGTCCAAAAAATGTCCTGAACCTCCCTGATCAGGTGTCAATGGGGACACTTGTATTTATTGATACCGTATCGTTCGACACATTTACTAAATTTGTAATGAGTTCTAAACCCACAAACTCTCAGCTAGACCCGATTCCAACAAAATTACTTAAGGAGCTATTTCCTGTGCTAGGTGTTGAAGTCAACACTTCCCTGAGTTGGTTTGTTGGAAAGGAGAATAAAACACCAGGAGTCAGGTCAATTATCGTATAGTATATCCATTTATTACAGAAGCTTCCGGAGACAAGTGACGCCGCACAATGTCCAAGGATCAACAGTCAAAACAGCATTTATACTTCAACTACGCCCAAAAGATAGAGGCGTTAAGTTACAAAGCAAGTGTGCCATTGGCCCAATCCCAGTTCTATTCCTTATAAGGATAACTGCAAGTACCCCCTTGCCCCCCTTGTGGTTTCTGTGTTGTCTGTCCGACTATGTGTGTGCGCCTCTAACCTGTTTCCTGTTTCTCAAAAGACAGACATACTAAATCTTTCTCTCCCCGGCAACCGCTTGAACAGGGTTTCCTGTTCTCCTACTTGCACCTTCCGTTTTAGCTCATATTACAAACAATTAATATTTTGCTTCATTGCTTACAACAGCTTACAACAGTTTACTAACTTATACAATCAATATATCTACATAGGTCAGTCAATGTTGAACATATTAAATTGCTCCCTTTCCTCCAGATGTGTACCAAACTCACTAAAAATTGCGGAAATTAAGCCTCATCTAAAGAAATCTAATCTGGATCTCGACATATTTAACAATTATAGGCCAATATCGAGCCTCCCGTTCCTCTTAAAAATCTAAGAAACATGTGTTTCCCAACAACTGAATGCCTTCCTAAAGACAAATAATATTTATGAATTACTCCAGTCCGGTTTCAGATCCCATTATAATACTGAGACTGCACTTGTGAAGGTAACAAATGACCTTCTAATGGCCTCAGACAAAGGTTCCGCATCCATCCTGTTGCTTCTTGATCTTAGTGCTGCTTTTGACACTATTGATCACTCCCTTCTCTGAGAGAGACTGGAAACCCATATTGGGCTACGTGGACATGTTCTAGCCTGGTTTAAATCTTATTTATCTGAAAGATATCAGTTTGTTAGTGTGGATGGCATATCCTCTGACAAGTCAAAGGTATGCTTTGGTGTTCCTCAAGGCTCGGTTCTGGGCCCATTATTGTTCTTACTATATATGCTCCCCCTGGGCAATGTAATCCAAAATCACAATGTAAACTTTCACTGTTATGCTGATGACACACAGTTATATATTTCAATGAAGCATGAAGAAGCCCCTAAATTAGCTACTTTGGAAGCATACGTTTCAGATATTAGGAAGTGGATGACAGAGAATTTCTTGCTCTTAAACTCAAAGAAAACAGAAATGCTTGTTTTTGGACCCAAAAACAAAGAGCGTTGTTAGCAGATCTCACTGTGAACCTCGACGGCTGCATGGTCGTACCCCAAAAAACTGTAAAAAACCTAGGCGTTACCCTTGACCCTGACCTCTCCTTTGAAGAACATATAAAATATGTCTCAAGAGTTGCTTCTTTTCATCTTCGAAACTTAGCAAAAATGTGAAAACTGATGCAGAAAAATTAATCCATGCTTTCATTATTTCTAGAATAGATTACTGCAATGCTCTTCTCTCTGGTTATCCAAACAAATTAATAAATAAACTTCAATTAGTGCTGCACACGGCTGCTAGAATCCTAACTAGAACAAAAACAATTTAACACATTACTCCTGTCCTGGTGTCCTTACACTGACTGCCTGTTAGGGTTAGGGATGATTTTAAGGTTTTACTCTTAACCTATAAATCAATACATGGTCTTGCTCCTACTATCCTTGCTGAAATTATCCAGCCATACATACCTACACGTAACTTGCCAATTAAGGTTAGAAATGCAAACTCAGTGCAAACTTTCAAGTGTCTACTAAAAACTAATCTCTACAGCACGGTTTATAATTAGGTATAGCCTGGCCCGGGGGCATGAAGGTGACCAGTAGGCTTGATACTGTGTACCCTTGCTGTCTTGCCAGGTGGGCTCTCGTCGCCACTGGGATGCCCTCCCTCCAATGCCTTTTCGGGTGGGTGTCCCTTTGGTTGATGCCTGGCAATGTGGGTGGATTGATTTCCTGCCTGTTGGGCCCTGTCCGGGGCCTCCCCCGGGTAGGGCCACAGTGTCGCCGGACCCTTTTGTCTTAGTTCCAAGGTGTTACGCTGCTATATTATTGTGCTGGGGGTTATGAGGAATGCACTTCTAACTTTTCTCAGTCTCCTCTAGTTTTAAATTTTAGGAGGTCCACACTTGCTGATTACCTGGTTTGGGGGGCCCGTTGCTGTCCCTGTCTTTGTCCACCTAGTCATACTTCTGACCTAGTCTAAAATCAAATAGACTCTGGATTTAGCCCATAGAAATGTATTAATTATTCCAATTGGACTCTTAATATCTTACCCGGCACAGCCAGAATAGCACTGGTCACCCCTCTGAGCCTGGGTCCTCTCTAGGTTTCTTCCAAAAATTCAGCCTTCTTAGGGAGTTTTTCCTAGCCACTGAAATTCAACACTACTGTTGTTTGCTCCTTGGGTTTTAAGGCCGGGTGTCTCTGTAAAGCACTTTGTCACAACTGCTGTTGTAAAAAGGGCTTTATGAATAAATGTGATTGATTTGATATGACTATCCAGCACGCCCATACAGAACAGATTGAATTTCATGTTATTCATTCTCCTGCTTTCCCTGTGGTGCTGGGTCTTCCGTGGTTGTTGAGACACAACCCAACGATTTCCTGGTCGCAGAGAGTGTTGACAGGGTAGTCTCAGCGGTGTCATGAGAGGTGTCTAGGTGTTTCCGTTGGTGCGACCTCGGTGGAAAGTCCAGACAATGAGCGCATTCCCTCGGAATATGCCAATTTAGCGCTGGTCTTTTCTAAGACCATGGCTAGTCGTTTTCCACCACATCGGCCCAGGGATTGTGTTACAAGTTTATTTTTCGTGAGGAAGAAGGATGGGGGTTTGCGTCCGTGCATTGACTACAGGGCGTTAAATAAACTGACGATCCGGTACTCATATCCCATCCCCCTGATTTCCCAATACATCGAGTCAATGCATGGGGCACGCTTCTTCACGAAACTGGACCTCCGGAGTGCGTACAATTCGGTGAGAATCCGAGAGGGAGACAAGTGGAAAACAGCCTTCAGCACCACCACGGGGCACTACGAATACCTGGTGATGCCGTATGGGTAATGAATGCCCTGGCAGTGTTTCAGTCCTTTGTGAATGATGTTTTTAGGGACATGCTGGGGCACGGAGTTGTGGTTTACATTGACAACGCATTTGTGTATTCCACTACGCGTGCTGAACATGTGTTTCTCGTTCGCAGGGTGCTGAAGCGGCTGTTGGAGCATGGCCTGTATGCTAAGGCAGAGAAGTGCGCGTTCTTCCAAATGGAGGTGAAATAGAGGTCGATCGCGTGTCAGGTGTGCGTAATTGGCCCGTTCCTACCACGGTTAAGGCGGTGCAGTGATTTATTGGGTTTGCCAATTTCTACCTTAGGTTTATACAGGGCTTCGGCAAGGTAGCAGCTCCTATTACTTCCTTATTGAAGGGTGGGCCAAGCCAGATCACCTGGACGACCGAGGCAGACGAGGCATTTCGCACCCTTAAGAGAATGTTCACCTCTGCCCCGGTTCTGGCTCACCCCGACCCGTCACTGCCGTTCATAGTGGAGGTGGATGCCTCTGAGGTTGGGATAGGTGCTGTGTTGTCCCAATTATCAGGTACCCCTCCTAAGCATCGCCCCTGCGCTTTTTACTCGCGGAAGCTCAGTGAGGCAGAGCGCAACTATAGCATCGGTGACAGGGAGCTGTTGGCTGTGTTTAGCGCCTTGACTGTTTGGAGACATTGGCTCGAGGGAGCGAGACACCCATTTGTAGTCTCGACAGACCACCATAACCTGGAGTACATCCGGGCGGTGAAGAGACTGAACCCTCGTCAGGCCAGGTGGTCGTTTTTTGCCCGGTTTAATTTCACGCTTTCATACGTGCCGGGTATGAAAAACACCAAGGCAGACGCGCTGTCTCAGTTGTGCAACGCGGGTGTAAGGCGGGTAGATGAAACACCGATTCTGCCCACCACGTGCATTGTGGCGCCGGTTGTGTGGGACGTGGACGCGACCATTCAACGAGTGTTGCGCAGCAATCCTGGGCCTCCTCAGTGTCCTGCGGATCATCAGTACGTCCTGCTGAATGTTCGTGACCGTCTCATCTACTAGGCCCACACGTCCCCTTCCAGGGTCAACCGGGCTTAGACCGTACTGTGCGCTGCCTTACCGAGAAGTACTGGTGGCCTGGTCTAGCCAAGGATGTGAGGGCGTATGTGTCCTCCTGTTAGGTGTGCGCTCAGTGTTAGGCACCTAGGCACCTTCCGACAGGTAAGTTACTCCCTTTGCCCGTTCCACAACGACCATGGTCTCACTTGTCCATCAAATTTTTAACCGGTCTTCCCCCCTCACTAGGCAATACCACAATCCTGGTTGTTGTGGATCGGTTTTCAAAGGCCTGCCGGTTCTTCCCCTCCCCGGTCTCCCGACGGCTCTGCAGACCGTGGAGGCACTGTTCACTCATGTCTTCCGGCACTACGGGGTGCTGGAGGACATTCTATCTGACCGGGGCCCTCAGTTTACTTCTCGGGTTTGGAAGGCCTTTATGGTTCGAATGGGGGTTTCGGTCAGCCTCTCCTCCAGATTCCAACCCAAAGATAATGGGTAGGAGGAGCGCGTGAACCAAGACCTGGGGAGGTTCCTGCTGTCCTATTGCCAGGCCCGGGTGGAGTGGTCGGAGTTCCTGCCCTGGGCAGAGTATGCCCAGAATTCGGTCCGCCACTCCTCCACTTCCTTGACCCCCTTCCAGGGTGTCCTGGGGTCCCTGCCGGTCTTGGCACCATGGCAGAGCCAGCCCGACACTGGGGCTCCGGCGGTGGACGACTGGTCCTTTGCCCATTGACACATCCTGCGCGCCGGGGAACGCCAGAAGTCCGCTGCTGACCGCCGGCATAGCGAAGCCCCGGTCTACACTGTGGGCGACCGGGTCTGGCTCTCGACCCGGAACCTCCCTCTCCGCCTGCCCTGCCGGAAGCTGGGGCCGCGGTTTGTAGGGGCTGTTCAAAGTCCTGGGGAGAGTGAATGAGGTAACTTATAAATTACAACTTTCCCCTGATTACAGGATTAACACCTCATTTCACATTTCTCTCCTCAGGCCAGTGGTGGCTGGTCCCCTCCAGCAGTCTGAGGTGCAGGAGGTCCCTCCGCCCCCTCTGGACGTACTCTGTCTGTTCCATCCTTGATTCGAGACGCCGGGGGAGGGGCCTGCAATACCTGTTGGAGTGGGAGGGGTACGGCCCAGAGGAGCGTAGCTGGGTGCTGGCGGTGGACGTTCTTGATCCGGAGCTCCTCACCGACTTCCATCATCGGCTCCCTGATCGTCCTGCGTGGGGTCCTCCGGGTTGGCCCTGGGGCCGGCGGGGGGACGCTGCCGGAGCCGCGCGTCAAGGGGAGGGTACTGTAACGAGGACGCGCATTGAAGACGCGCGCCATCCCCCCCCGACGTGGTATTCGGCGTGTATCATCGCCGGCCTTCTAGTCACGCCGCTCCTCCTCCCACGGCACTGTCATGTCTTGATATTGCACACACCTGGTGTCCATTCCCTCATTAGGTTATCTATATTAGTTCCTGTGTTTCTGGGCGTCTTTGTGAGGTATTGTTCTATGTTGGATGTTGTCCTGGAGAGAAGTGTGCACGCTTGTTTTGCGCTTGTGCGCTTTGTTTATTTGCGTGCCATTTCAGTAAGAATATTACAAAACTATGTTTACTGCCTCCCTGCGTTTGGCTCCTTTATTTTCACACAACGACAACGTTGTTACAATCAGTGTTTAGACGGATGTGGTTTAAAACTTTAATAAGGGCAGTCTCGCTGCTGTGTAGATTACGTCTGCATTGTGTTTTGATCAGCATGACATGAGGTTCAGAGTTGCTCTAATTATGTTTTACTGAAGAAACCATCTATTTCTATAAATGACTAACTCCTCTCATATGTGTATGCAAAAAGTGGATTGATATTTATTGGCAAATTCACATTCACCCACCTCTTCCACATGTATATACATATACAACAAACTGGAAAGAGGTGACAGTTAGGGGATATTTATACGGGGAATACAGAAGGAACTGTATAACATTAAAAACAGCATTTCCAACTAAATGGAGTGTACAGTAATATCAGGCACTGAACTATTCAGATGTTGATTATAAAACATGAAATACAACAATGGTTATGTTTGATTAAACAGCAGGAGGAAGTTCTGAGGAACAGAGGGCAGAGCAGAAACATTGCCAAGTAGTTTACTCTCTAAATGAGTAACTGTCTACTTTTATAAACCACTTTCACTTTTACTCTCTTTTACTGAAAACCTGTCTAGACACTTCCAGCTGCTTCTTTTTCTATTCAGAGTAGCCCTGATAGGCTTGATTATATGTATCTTTTTATGACCTGGACCTCTTTGTGTTAATTTCACCAACCACATTCACTGAGGTTTGTGGTCAGTACACCCAAGCCACACCTCTGAAGAGTAAATAGCTTAACTCGCTGGCCATCTCACAGAAGAATCCCTGAACTCCCATCAGTCTCTAGTCCAACGAAACGGAATTGCCACGTACATTAATATCTGGCTGCTGATGAACATAAGGTAAGAGTTTTCTGGTATCCTGCCTACTGTTAGTTTTTAATCCTCCAGCTCTACAATAACTACCACTGAAGAATACCTGAATAACTGTTCCTGTGCCTTATGTCTTGTGCAGACTTTGGGTATTGTGTGTTTTGAAATACCCCTAATAAAGCGTATATAGCTGCAATACTTTTAAACCAGTGGTATATATTGTACGGACATTCTAAATAAACGGACAAACATGTTTTGCCTCGCTTGAGTTTGATCTAATCAGCCCAATTTATCTGTGATGTGTTGCAGTGTAGTTTGGAGAGAAATGTGTCTAATTTAGAACGCAACTGAAGAGAGGTAGGAATTTAGTGCAAGAGAATTCAACCTTTGTGGTAATTAAATATCCATAATTTGTCTCCATATTGTTTGTAAATATGCATTGTCATAAGAAACTGTAACGTGTCTAACATGATGTAATCAAGATACACTGTGACTCTTGACAATGAGTGACCATTAGGACAATATAATGAAAATGTAGTTTGTCAGCAGTATTAGTTAATGATGACACTCCTTGCATTAAGTTGACGGTTAATAATTAGTCAGCAAACTAGGATCACCTCACTTCAGCTATAAAAATAAAAAACGCCTTTCACAAAAGCTAGACATTTTGGTCTTGACCATCCGGCTAATATAGAAATATCTTGGAAAACATCAGCACCCCACATTACACTAGAATGTCAGGGCTCTTTAAACTCTGATACACTACATAATTTCTCACATAAAATCTAGTGTACATTTTTTATTCTGTTACACCTTCAATAAAGAATATAACTCTTGAACACAGACCAACATCCACAAATGATTTGAATTCATGAAATGGTCCCTTTGGCAGCATTCCCTCTACTCCACACCCCTTAGGACCCCTGTCGTCCCTTTGGCTGCACTTCTTCTACTCTAGACCCCGTAGGAACCCTGTGGTCCCAAACAGCATAAATACAAAACATTATACATATTAGGCCACGCCCATGTTGTTCCACCTCCATGCCCATGTTGTTCCACCTCTGTTCCATGTTGTTCCACCTTGGTTCCATGTTGTTCCACCTCCATGCCCATGTTGTTCCACCTCCACGCCCATGTTGTTCCACCTCCACGCCCATGTTGTTCCACCTCCATGCCCATGTTGTTCCACCTCTGTTCCATGTTGTTCCACCTCAGTTCCATGTTGTTCCACCTCCATGCCCACAGCGTTCCACCTCCACGCCCATGCTGTTCCACCTCCATAACCCACAGCGTTCCATCTCCACGCCCATGCTGTTCCACCTCTGTTCCATGTTGTTCCACCTCGGTTCCATGTTGTTCCACCTCCATGCCCATGTTGTTCCACCTCCACGCCCATGTTGTTCCACCTCCACGCCCATGTTGTTCCACCTCCATGCCCATGTTGTTCCACCTCCATGCCCATGTTGTTCCACCTCTGTTCCATGTTGTTCCACCTCGGTTCCATGTTGTTCCACCTCCATGCCCACAGCGTTCCACCTCCACGCCCATGCTGTTCCACCTCCATAACCCACAGCGTTCCATCTCCACGCCCATGCTGTTCCACCTCCATGCCCATGTTGTTCCACCTCCATGCCCATGTTGTTCCACCTCCATGCCCACAGCGTTCCACCTCCACGCCCATGCTGTTCCACCTCCATAACCCACAGCGTTCCATCTCCACGCCCATGCTGTTCCACCTCCATGCCCATGTTGTTCCACCTCCGTTCCATGTTGTTCCACCTCCATGACCATGTTGTTCCACCTCTGTTGCATGTTGTTCCACCTCCGTTCCATGCTCAAATGACATGATACACTGGATAATAAAAGTCTACACACCTTATTGAAAATAAGGATCTGCAACTTCAACCCAAATTATAAAGGGGGTGAAACCAAGGCAATAGCATTTTTTTATTATAATTTTTCTGAGAAATTATCCATTTGTTTTTCTTTTAAACATTATTGGCGTCAAATAATCATTAAAGGTGAATTAAGGACTGATTTATGATTATTCGCATGATCAAGACCTGGATTTTAAGGGTGCTGTAGACTTTTGATATCCATTGTGTGTAGTAGCCTGTTAAAACCTGATGCATGAATTCACATTGGTGA
The DNA here is from genome assembly GCF_011004845.1 of Esox lucius. NCBI lineage: Eukaryota > Metazoa > Chordata > Actinopteri > Esociformes > Esocidae > Esox > Esox lucius. The sequence continues at coordinate 49,443,933 of NC_047575.1, read as the reverse complement.
ATTTTTTTTTTAAACAATATTAAATTCATCCCAGTTTTATTCATACTAAAAACATTAATTATATCCAGGATTTTATACATGACCGTTCAGTGAAGGTTTGAATGCAAGATTCACTGTCACGGCTTCGAGTGGAAAGGAGGAGCAGGAGAACGAAGTGATACTTCTTTGTGTTTTCTTTAATAATAGTGATAACGAATGGCGAAGCGTAACAATGCTCTTCTTTACAGGGAGACAATAACACACAAAGAGGGGAAGCAGAGGGAACATATATACTGGGGGGATGATGAGGATGAGAACCATGTGCGCTAAACAAGACACAGGTGAAATGAATGAATGAGATGGGCAGTGGTGTCAGAAGACCGGTGACGTCGAACGCTGGAGCCCGTCTGCTGCAGGGGGAGGAGAGGCAGCAGAGGGCGCAGTTTTCACATTCACTAAAAAAAATGCATGATGAAAGAAAGCAGAAGAATTAGCTTCTAGGTTGTAAATTGAATTTGAGTGGTGCTGGGGTGATTACTGTGGTGTCAAGAGGAAATCAAGTCAAAGTCCTTGAAACGTCTCTGATCTGAAGATCTGAAGAACAACAAAGTAATATGTATTTCAATGACTGAACTGAACTTACATTTCTTACTTACAAACATTTCTTGTTTCCTCGGGTTGGACCATGAAGCAACGAATCCTCCTCTGGTCTTTCCTGTTGTTCTTAACACTTATAACTGTCAATTCATTCTCAGAACTCAACTCAATTGAGGACGAAGAGTAGATTATAATAGTCGCCCATCCTGGCTCAAATTGCTCTACTGGCTAGCCAGCAACATCAACAACGATAATAATGGCATCATCAGACTTTCCAGAGTCACTTTAAAAAGACACTTTCAGTCCTCATGAGTATTTCAACGTTGAAGCTCTGTTACCGAGATATGGGAATAGATACTACAGCATCGGAAATCTCTACTCATGTAATCCCCCTGATTATGTCATAGATGCTTATAATAATAAACTTATAAATGCATGGGTAAACAGACAAAGGATCATAGTCAGAGTCAATGTCAATGATGTAGAAAACTCAGTCTACATCACTCAGCACTATCCACCAAATAGACACAACAGCGCATATGACCCACGCAACACCTACATCCTCCCTCCCAACCTCCTGAGAGAAATCAAGACTTTTCAGACTGCCTCAGCTCAGGAAATCAGAGACCAATATGGGATTGAAGTTTATGAACAAGACATACAAAGTGATCATGACAGAATAAACCTGATTCTTCACTTCCTGAGGATGAATAATAGAAATAATAATGGTAATGAAGAGTTATAATCTGAATATAGTTCTGGGTCTAGGGACTACATGTACTGGGAAAGCCAGGATCCACTGGAATAACATCCCTGAGAAGTACTTTAACCAGGGTGTGATGTTGGCACTTTATGAGAACAGTGGTAGACAGCTAAACTACACTGAGATATCAAAGGTGTCTGGCAGCTTTGATACCCCTATAGATCTGGACGCTGGCCTGGAGGTTAGGCTCCACAAGGAGACATATGTTTGGATTTTTAAACTGAAAAAAGTTCCCGGAGAGGAGATCTGGAGAGGTCCTGAATTTCATGATGCCAACAGGCTGAATCCAGTTACACAATTATGACACCTTTCTGCAACTCTTTGTGTACATTAAGAATACTTAATGTACACAAATGTACATTCTGCAACTCTGCTCATCTGTACATTAAGAATACTTTTGCTGATTGGACGGATGTATTTCAGAATTGGAAAACACTGGAAGACACTGTTTAAGAACTCCTGGGTTGGCTTCTACTCAGATGAACATAAGACACCAATGGGTATAATTCTGGGAAGTGGCAATGGGTGGTAGAATTTACCAAGGAAATCCGCTCTGACTTCCCAGACTATGATGTTTATGTGTATGAGTCTAGCATGGCCATGTCTCATGGTGTCCAGGCTAGATTCATGCTGACCAAGTCAGAGGACGAAAAGGCCTGTACTCTGCCCTGGGAAGGATTTGTGGACTCAGTTAGTGAGATAGATGAACTGAGGTAATAGAGGAGGCTATACTCTATGTTTAATGTTTTATAGATGATTCCAAGTAGTCAATAAATGAATGTGTGTACATTTGAATTTCATGTATTAACACTAGGACCACCAAGTCTTTCAAACGAACATTAACTGCCGTTTGTCGTCATTAGCAAATTAATCTATTAGCATGGACATTCTCCTCCGCAGCATCACCATCCAGCCAGAGCATCAGTTCATCTACTGGGTCGTCATCAAACTATATACAGTGGGGCAAAAAAGTATTTAGTCAGCCACCAATTGTGCAAGTTCTCCCACTTAAAAAGATGAGAGAGGTCTGTAATTTTAATCATGGGTACACTTCAACTATGAGAGACAAAATGAGAAAAGAAAATCCAGAAAATCACATTGTAGGATCTTTAATTAATTTATTGGAAAATTCCTCTGTAAAATAAGTATTTGGTCACCTACAAACAAGCAAGATTTCTGGCTCTCACAGAACTGTAACTTCTTTAAGAGGCTCCTCTGTCCTCCACTCGTTACCTGTATTAATGGCACCTGTTTGAACTTGTTATCAGTATAAAAGACACCTGTCCACAACCTCAAACAGTCACACTCCAAACTCCTCTATGGCCAAGACCAAAGAGCTGTCAAAGGACACCAGAAACAAAACTGTAGACCTGCACCTCTACATTATTGTAAAACATAAATATCTTTGTCTTTGAGTGGGTTTTCACTTGTTTCAACCCAATAGAACCAATGATTATGGATAAAGAAAATATGGGAAATACATACATACATACATACATCTTCTTCCGCTTCATCCGGGGCCGGGTCGCGGGGGCAGCAGTCTAAGCAGGGAAACCGAATCATTTAATTCTTTTTGAGTTTTTGACGTCATTGGATTCAGTGAGGGGTGATTAGCGCCTGGCTACCATTTGGGTACGAATGCTAAGTGCTGTGGGCTGTTGGCGGATTTAGTCTGAAATCAAGGCAAAAGAACAGGTAAATATTCTCTGAATAGTTTTCCGTTTGTGAGTTTAGAATTCTAAACTTTTCCTACCTATTTAGGAAAAGTAATGGAAAGAGGAGGGTGTAGCTTTCTAATGGCATTTTTATTTTAATTACAAACTCAAACGCCAATTCATGCTGGCATTTGGCTGTCCTAGTGTTGAAACATTTACAGATACCTTTTTCGAGGAAGAGTTTTGAGAAACAAATGATCTAGGGAGATTAAAATATAAATAACTTACAACCAAAGGCTGATTATACAGGTGCTGGTCATCAAAAAGTTGATTTATTTCAGTAATTTCATTCAGAAAGTGAAACTTGTATAATGTATACATTCATTACACACAGACTGATATATTTCAAATGTTTATTTCTTTTAATTGTGATGATTATAACTGACAACTAATGAAAACCCAAAATTCAGTATCTCAGAAAATTTGAGTATTGTGAAAAGGTTCAATATTGAAGACACCTGGTGCCTGTCACGATTCCCGGGACTCAGGACAGAGGTAGGATCCAGAAGCAGATACAGACACCGGGGTAAAAGGACAATGATGATTATTGTAGTAGTCGGAGATGACAGTGGAGATACGTGAGAATTACGTAGGCGGGTATGAATGTATTGTTGGAGGGTGGATAGTGGGTATGAGTGTATTGTTGGAGGGTGGATAGCGGGTATGAGTGTATTGTTGGAGGGTGGATAGTGGGTATGAGTGTATTGTTGGAGGGTGGATAGTGGGTATGAGTGTATTGTTGGAGGGTGGATAGAGGTTATGAGTGTATTGTTGGAGGGTGGATAGTGGGTATGAGTGTATTGTTGGAGGGTGGATAGTGGGTATGAGTGTATTGTTGGAGGGTGGATAGAGGTTATGAGTGTATTGTTGGAGGGTGGATAGAGGTTATGAGTGTATTGTTGGAGGGTGGATAGTGGGTATGAGTGTATTGTTGGAGGGTGGATAGTGGGTATGAGTGTATTGTTGGAGGGTGGATAGTGGGTATGAGTGTATTGTTGGAGGGTGGATAGTGGGTAGCAGAGGTACGAAGTCCGGGAGGCAAGAATGGTCGAATAGTCAGGCAGGGTTCAGTTAACAGAGCGGGGAGTCAATGCAGGGGAAGGTCGATAACCGGAAGGTAGAAAGGTGGTTGGGAGGGAGGTACAGGACGGGTCTCGGAACAAGGGGCTGAAAACGACGGTGAGCAGAAGATAACAAAAACAGGATACTCGGGAAATAGGATAGCTTGCTTAATTAGGTAGAGAACACTGTAATAATTAAGTGGCTGTACAATAATCCGGCAGGGACTGAAAGCAGAACTCTCCTATTTATAGGGAGAGTGGCAATCAGCACCCCAGGTGTGTAGACTGGTGCAGGTGCTCAGGACCTTGGACCTCAGAAAACACAGTGGACCAACACCAGCAGATGACATGGCACCCCAAACCATCACTGACTGTGGAAACTTTACACTGGACTTCAAGCAACGTGGATTCTGTGCCTCTCCTCTCTTCCTCCAGACTCTGCGACCTTGACAAGGAAATGCAAAATGTATTTTAATCAGAAAACATAACTATGGACCACTCAGCAGCAGTCCAGTCCTCTCCCAGGTGAGACACATCTGACGCTGTGTCTTGTTCAAGAGTAGCTTGACACAAGGAATGTGACAGCTGAAACCCATGTCTTGCATACGTCTGTGTGTGGTGGTTCTTGAAGCACTGACTCCAGCTGCAGTCCACTCTTTGTGAATCTCCCCCACATTTTTGAATGGGTATTGTTTCACAATCCTCTCCAGGGTGCGGTTATCCCTATTGCTTGTACACTTTTTTCTACCACATCTTTTCCTTCCCTTCGCCTCTCTATTAATGTGCTTGGACACAGAGCTCTGTGAACAGCCAGCCTCTTTAGCTATGACCTTTTGTGTCTTGCCCTCCTTGTGCAAGGTGTCAATGGTCGTCTTTTGGACAGCTGTCAAGTCAGCAGTCTTCCCCATGATTGTGTTGCCTACAGAACTAGACTGAGAGACCATTTAAAGGTCTTTGCAGGTGTTTTGAGTTAATTAGCTGATTAGAGTGTGGCACCAGGTGTCTTCAATATTGAACCTTTTCACAATATTCAAATTGTCTTAGATACTGAATTTGGGGTTTTCATTAGTTGTCAGTTATAATCATCAAAATAAAAAAATAAAAATCTTTGAAATATATCAGTCTGTGTGGAATGAATGTATACATTATATAAGTTTCACTTTTTAAATGGAATTAGTGAAATAAATCAACTTTTTGATGATATTCTAATTTTATGACCAGCACCTGTATGATGTTTCTGTTAATTTGTATCTTCTGTCACTCTCTGGGTCTGGATGCAGGACCTAAGGTCTTGCCTTAATTACTCCAGCTTGACCAATGAGTTTAATCCCACTACTTTATTGTATGGTGCCAGGAAGCAGCAATCATTAACAGACGTCCAGGAATGGGGAAAAGCAAACATTTACTCAAATAGACACTAAACTTCCCGCCAATGGCCTGACCTCTGTTTCTCAACTCTCCTTCTCCTTTAACCACATTAACAGTAGAGGTTGTACACACAGCCAGAATACTGGCTCTACGTGACTTTTTTGCAGTTGTTGACAGCTTGCAAAATGTCACTAGAGCCTATTATATACAGCTTTAAAATAAGACATAAGAAATTATGTATTAATTTACACAGCGACGTCGATATCCTTCAGGCCTATAATACTTATATTTAAAAAACAAATGTAGACATCATACATTCTGTAAATTACAGTTTTTCTGAATTGTTACCACTGAACTGAACCCCATTCTCTGAACCAAATTATCAGTACCCATTTGTTGAATCAGTCACTCTTTTTGCACAACCTAAAAAAAATTCAGGTAGTTAGACACAATTTGCAAATTGCATTCACTCTGTTGGCAAAACTCTAAAAACATTCTCACTCACTAAATCACATTTCGCACTGTGATGCAAAATGGTAAACACGAGCTGCAAAAATTTAACAAAACTACAACACAGTTGTCATCGTTTATACACAATGGCTCAAAATAGTTCACACTTCTGATGATGTGATCAAACCAATTGTTCAGAATGTAACAGAATGTTCAGAGTACACATTTGGCACAGGTCTGAGGCAAATCAGTCAATCAATCAAATGTATTTATAAAGCCCTTTTTACATCAGAAGTTGTCACAAAGTGCTTTTATAAAACACCCGGCCTTAAACCCCAAGGAGAAAACAACAGTAGAGTTGAAATTCAGTGGCTAGGAAAAACTCCCTGAGGCCGAAATTTAGTGTGACGACTGCGCCCTCTGCTGTCTCTCTTCCCCCTGCAGCGGGCAGGCTCCAGCGTTTGATGTCACCGGTCTTCTGACACAACCGCCCATCTCATTCATTCATTTCACCTGTTGTCTTGTTTAGCGCACCTGGCTCTCATCCTCATCATTCCCCCAGTATATATGTTCCCTCTGCTTTCCCTGTCTTTGTGTGTTATTGTCTCACTTACCTAAGAGCATTGTCAGCTACGCCTTTTCGCTACCTATTAAAAAACACAGTAAACACGTATAACTTCGTACTCCTGCTCCTCATTTCACTCGAGCCTGACATTTAGGAAGAAACCTAGAGAGGAACCAGGCTCAGAGGGGTGACCAGTCCTCTTCTGGCTGTGCCGGGTGAACATATTAAGAGTACAATTTGTAATTATTAATAAATGCATGTGGGCAGAGTCTTTTTAAACCTAGTCCAGGTTGGAAGCATGACCAGATGGACAAGGACAGGGACAACACTGGACAACAGATCTTGATCTGCAACACAACCAGGAGGACTTTGGACAACATGTTTTTCAAGACTGGTACTCCACAGGTATGGGCAAAGACCTCATGTCCTCCTTAGTTTAAAACAGCAGGAGACAGGAAAACATTTGAAAATGCATTCCTTTTTGTGGAGAAGGAGAACTGACCCTACTCCCCCAGCACAATAATAAAGCAGTGTAAGACCTTGGGGCTGAGACAGGGGGGTCCAGTGACACTGGGGGAGGATAGGGCCACAGTGTCCAAAGGGACCCCCACCAACCGCATCCACCCTGAATGAGGGCCGAGTATTGCCAGCAGAGTTCTGCCCAATTGCAAAGGAGAAGAGAGGTGGTAGATGAGGAGGAAGAGTACGTGTAAGAGGTGATGGATAAGGAGGAAGAGTACGTGTAAGAGGTGGTGGATGAGGAGGAAGAGTATGTGTAAGAGGTGGTGGATAAGGAGGAAGAGTATGTGTAAGTGGTGGTGGATGAGGAGGAAGAGTATGTGTAAGTGGTGGTGGATGAGGAGGAAGAGTATGTGTAAGAGGTGGTGGATAAGGAGGAAGAGTATGTGTATGTGGTGGTGGATGAGGAGGAAGAGTATATGTAAAAGGTGGTAGATGAGGAGGAAGAGTATGTGTAAGAGGTGATGGATAAGGAGGAAGAGTACGTGTAAGAGGTGGTGGATGAGGAGGAAGAGTATGTGTAAGTGGTGGTGGATGAGGAGGAAGAGTATGTGTAAGTGGTGGTGGATGAGGAGGAAGAGTATGTGTAAGAGGTGGTGGATAAGGAGGAAGAGTATGTGTATGTGGTGGTGGATGAGGAGGAAGAGTATATGTAAAAGGTGGTAGATGAGGAGGAAGAGTATGTGTAAAAGGCAGTGGATGAGGAGGAAGAGTATGTGTCAGAGGTGGTGGATGAGGAGGAAGAGTATGTGTAAGAGGTGGTGGATAAGGAGGAAGAGTATGTGTAAGTGGTGGTGGATAAGGAGGAAGAGTATGTGTAAAAGGCAGTGGATGAGGAGGAAGAGTATGTGTCAGAGGTGGTGGATGAGGAGGAAGAGTATGTGTAAGAGGTGGTGGATAAGGAGGAAGAGTATGTGTAAGTGGTGGTGGATAAGGAGGAAGAGTATGTGTAAAAGGCAGTGGATGAGGAGGAAGAGTATGTGTAAAAGGTGGTGGATGAGGAGGAAGAGTATGTGTAAGAGGTGGTGGATAAGGAGGAAGAGTATGTGTAAGTGGTGGTTGATAAGGAGGAAGAGTATGTGTAAAAGGCAGTGGATGAGGAGGAAGAGTATGTGTAAAAGGTGGTGGATGAGGAGGAAGAGTATGTGTAAGAGGTGGTGGATAAGGAGGAAGAGTATGTGTAAGTGGTGGTGGATGAGGAGGAAGAGTATGTGTAAGTGGTGGTGGATAAGGAGGAAGAGTATGTGTCAGAGGTGGTGGATGAGGAGGAAGAGTATGTGTAAGTGGTGGTGGATAAGGAGGAAGAGTACATGTAAGAGGTGGTGGACGAGGAGGAAGAGTATGTGTAAGAGGTGGTGGATAAGGAGGAAGAGTATGTGTATGTGGTGGTGGATGAGGAGGAAGAGTATGTGTAAAAGGTGGTGGATGAGGAGGAAGAGTATGTGTAAAAGGCAGTGGACGAGGAGGAAGCGTATGTGTCAGAGGTGGTGGATGAGGAGGAAGAGTATGTGTAAGAGGTGGTGGATAAGGAGGAAGAGTATGTGTAAGTGGTGGTGGATGAGGAGGAAGAGTATGTGTAAGTGGTGGTGGATAAGGAGGAAGAGTATGTGTCAGAGGTGGTGGATGAGGAGGAAGAGTATGTGTAAGTGGTGGTGGATAAGGAGGAAGAGTATGTGTCAGAGGTGGTGGATGAGGAGGAAGAGTATGTGTCAGAGGTGGTGGATGAGGAGGAAGAGTACATGTAAGAGGTGGTGGACGAGGAGGAAGAGTATGTGTAAGAGGTGGTGGATGAGGAGGAAGAGTATGTGTCAGAGGTGGTGGATGAGGAGGAAGAGTATGTGTAAGAGGTGGTGGATGAGGAGGAAGAGTATGTGTCAGAGGTGGTGGATGAGGAGGAAGAGTATGTGTAAAAGGCAGTGGACGAGGAGGAAGAGTATGTGTCAGAGGTGGTGGATGAGGAGGAAGAGTATGTGTAAGAGGTGGTGGATAAGGAGGAAGAGTACATGTAAGAGGTGGTGGACGAGGAGGAAGAGTATGTGTAAGAGGTGGTGGATAAGGAGGAAGAGTATGTGTATGTGGTGGTGGATGAGGAGGAAGAGTATGTGTAAAAGGTGGTGGATGAGGAGGAAGAGTATGTGTAAAAGGCAGTGGACGAGGAGGAAGAGTATGTGTCAGAGGTGGTAGATGAGGAGGAAGAGTCCTCTGGCCAAACTCATCACAAAGACGTGATGCTGAGGCAGAATATATCTCTCACTGACTTTGATTTTGCAGTTGCACAACATTTGTGAGTTTATTGTAATGTGATTTTCATTTAGAGTTTTCTTTGGTCATTGGGATTTTACAGTGGACTACTGTATTTTTTTGCCACTCCTGAATATACAGACATGCAATACTGTATTTCTTGCAGCACTTACAGTACTCAATATATTCACTGAACTAAGTTCTGATTATTATACTTTTTTTATTGCAAAATGCATTTACTATTTTAATCTGTAACTACATGCCCTGGGTGCTGTGTCCTCAATTTGTTTATGTAGTGTCTAATGAATGCTCTGCATTGTTTATATATTGACTGGCTGTGAGTATGATCTGAAAGCATTGTTTGATTTTGGCCACAGATTAAATGGTTTTGAGGTTTGATTTTGAGAGAAGTCAGGAGTTTTGTGAATGTCGTTTGAAAATGTAGATCTGTGTTTAAAGTTTTGAGAATTGAAGAGATTCTCTGCATTTTTGCAGTGAACAAGTTGATTATTTCACTGTTCACTGTCCCAATACCCAAAGTGATTATTTAGCAAACAAGGATGACTAGCTGATTTTATTTTATCCCATCATGTGAACATTTAGAAGTTGGGTCAGTCGGAGCCCCACTATTAACAGAACGGAAGGTAATCTAGTTATCAAAAGGTAAACTAGTTATCAAAAAGTAATCTAGTTATCAAAAGGTAATCTAGTTATCAAAAGGTAATCTAGTTATCAAAAGGTAAACTAGTTTTCAAAAAGTAATCTAGTTATCAAAAGGCTAATTGTTGTTATGCTTTCAATGTTTTTGTCAATTAAAAGCAGGCAATGCCCTACGCAAGGTTTTTTAAAACTGTTTGGATGAGTTGGTGCCGCTAGAAATTTCAGGACTATATGTCTTCCTATTGAACAATCTGCCTTCACTAATTTCATTGGCATGTGTAGGATTCTCATTTCAGTGGCATGTGCAGGATGCTCATTTCATTGATGTGACTGTATGTTTGCAGCACATGCACTTACCGAACATGTTTTATGCGCTTGTAGCGAACTAAATATGTAAAAATATGATCATCTTGACATCATTTTCTGGACATTCACATCATTCTTGACATTCATTTAGGTTCATTGATTCCTTGAGTATCTCGTTTATGACAGCAATATCTTGAAACCTGGAATTAATAGCGTGATTCCGCCACAAGATGGAACCAAAGTCTCTGGTTTCCCCTAGATGTGCTCCTCAAATCCTGTTTCTGATTACTTCATAGAATGAGTGTGTCTCTGATTCATATTTATGTAGATGGCAAAACCTGAGAAACAAGGATGTTTGGCATGCCCAGCTAGATTTAATGCAATTATTTGGCTACGGGTTGGATTTTGTAAAAAATGTCAAAAAAAATTGATATAGTGTTAGAATTGTGTTTACTTTTAGGTTTAGGCAATACTGGTTAAGGCCGTGAGGAATAACTAGGTTAAGGTTATGGTTAGGTTAAGGTTATGGTTAGGTTAAGGTTATGGTTAGGTTAAGGTTAAGGAATAGGAAAGGGTTATGTCTCTGGTGTCCACAAAGATGGAAAGACAAACAGCTTTTTATGCAAGTTGCAGAACAATGAAAACTATCTTATTGTCTAATCCTGTGATTGTATTCACGTAGACCAGGAGTCAGTCCAATTCAAAGTGAGTTATATTTAGTATATTCATCTTAAAATTGATGAAAAAAGGTATACATTTCTTAGTGTATTGCAGACCAATCACAAAGAAATCTAAACAAAACTGCATGATGTTGTACACATTTTAGGTAAGGAGTAATAAAACTGATATTGTGTTTCCAGTACAGCAAGCTGTTTCAGGTTGACCATTATCAGGCATCACTGGGCTTCTTCAGTTACCATGCTTGTGCCATGCGTGTAAGTGTGTGTGTGTCTTTTGAGTGCGTATTTGTATGTTTCTGAGTGTGTGTTTGTGTGTTTCTAACCTACTATGACTCACTGTAATTATCTGTCTGCTTTTATATCTCAGCTTTCTGCCTCTGTTCTCTGCCCAATTGGCTTATCTACTGGTGTTTGTGCGCGTGTTTGTGTGTGCACATGTGTGTTTGTAATGGCAATGCAGGTAAAGGGTCATTTGGGTGCTTTTGGTGTGTGTGGTGTTTTGTATTTGTGTGTGTGTATCTGTGTGTGTGTTTCAGGGGAAGAGCGGGGGACATAAGTGGCGATGAGTCACCAGTCTTTTGTGAAAGTGCTGCAGAGAGACTGGCTGCACCCTACACACACACACACACACACATTCTGTCTCTCACTCACACACACAAACAGACACACACAAACTCTGTGTTTCTCTCACATACACACACACACACACACACTGTGTCTCGCTCACATACACGTACACACACACACTCTCTCTCTCTCTCACCCACACACACACAAACACACACACTGTCCCTCTCACACACAAACCCACGTTCAGAAATTAGGACTCTAAATACACATCAGCAGAGCAACAAACAGGGAGGAGAGGTGAGGGGAGGGGAGAGGCAAGGGGAGAATGGGAGAGGACTGGAGGGGAGAGAGAATGGGAGAGGACTGGAGGGGAGAAAGAAGGGGAAGGAGTGGAGGGGAGAGAGAAGGGGAAGAGAAGAGGGAAGGAGTGGAGGGGAGAGAGGCAAGAGACGAAGGGGAGAAGAGCAGGGGTGGGGAAAGGAGGGGAGGAGAAATGAGGCGAATAAGAAGAGAAACTGTCATTTTTTATAGTTGGGTGTATGTAAGTGTGTGTGTGTGTGTGTGTGTGTGAATGTGTGTTTGTGTGTGTGAAGTAGTAATTAACGTAGACGGTCATGTAGTGTGTATACTATTTCATATGTTCTTTTAAAACTACTCCTTTCTCTGGTCTTATAAAACTGCCCTTTCTTACAGTATCACAAACTGCTCCTTCATATGATCTTATAACACTTCATATGGTCTTATAAAACTGCTCCTTTATATGGTCGTTTAACACTTCATATGGTCTTATAATTCTTTATATGTTCTTATATAATTGTTCCTTCATATGGTCTTATAACATTTCATATGTTCTTATATATCTGTTCTTTCATATGGTCTTATAACATTTCAAATGTTCTTATACACTCACCTAAAGGATTATTAGGAACACCTGTTCAATTTCTCATTAATGCAATTATCTAATCAACCAATCACATGGCAGTTGCTTCAATGCATTTAGGGGTGTGGTCCTGGTCAAGACAATCTCCTGAACTCCAAACTGAATGTCAGAAATGGAAAGAAAGGTGATTTAAGCAATTTTGAGCGTGGCATGGTTGTTGGTGCCAGACGGGCAGGGTCTGAGTATTTCACAATCTGCTCAGTTACTGGTATTTTCACGTACAACCATTTCTAGGGTTTACAAAGAATGGTGTGAAAAGGGAAAAACATCCAGTATGCGGCAATCCTGTGGGCGAAAATGCCTTGTTGATGCTAGAGGTCAGAGGAAAATGGGCCGACTGATTCAAGCTGATAGAAGAGCAACTTTGACTGAAATAACCACTTGTTACAACCGAGGTATGCAGCAAAGCATTTGTGAAGCCAAAACACGCACAACCTTGAGGCGTATGGGCTACAACAGCAGAAGACCCCACCGGGTACCACTCATCTCCACTACAAATAGGAAAAAGAGACTACAATTTGCACGAGCTCACCAAAATTGGACAGTTGAAGACTGGAAGAATGTTGCCTGGTCTGATGAGTCTCGATTTCTGTTGAGACATTCAGATGGTAGAGTCAGAATTTGGCGTAAACAGAATGAGAACATGGATCCATCATGCCTTGTTACCACTGTGCAGGCTGGTGGTGGTGGTGTAATGGTGTGGGGATGTTTTCTTGGCACACTTTAGGCCCCTTAGTGCCAATTGGGCATCGTTTAAATGCCACAGCCTACCTGAGCATTGTTTCTGACCATGTCCATCCCTTTATGACCACCATGTACCCATCCTCTGATGGCTACTTCCAGCAGGATAATGCACCATGTCACAAAGGTTGAATCATTTCAAATTGGTTTCTTGAACATGACAATGAGTTCACTGTACTGAAATGGCCCCCACAGTCACCAGATCTCAACCCAATAGAGCATCTTTGGGATGTGGTGGAACGGGAGCTTCGTGCCCTGGATGTGCATCCCACAAATCTCCATCAACTGCAAGATGCTATCCTATCAATATGGGCCAACATTTCTAAAGAATGCTTTCAACACCTTGTTGAATCAATGCCACATAGAATTAAGGCATTGCTCCTTCATATGATCTTATAACACTGTCCCTTTAAATGGTCTAATAAAACTGCTCCCTCATATGGTTTTATAAAACTGCTCACTATGGTGTTATAAAACTGCTCCCATATATGGTCTTATAAAACTACGCTTTCATATGGTCTTATAAAACTGCTCCTCATATAGTCTAATAAAACTGCTCCCTCATATGGTCTTATAAAACTGCTCCCTCATATGGTCTTATAAAACTGCTCCTCTTACGATCTTATAAAACTGCTCCTTCATATGGTCTTATAAAACTGCTCCTCTTATGGTCTTAGAAAACTGCTCCCTCATATGGTCTTATAAAACTGCTCCTCTTATGGTCTTATAAAACAACTCCCTCATATGGTCTTATAAAACTGCTCCCTCATATGGTCTTAGAAAACTGCTCCCTCATATGGTCTTAGAAAACTGCTCCCTCATATGGTCTTATAAAACTGCTCCCTCATATGGTCTTATAAAACTGCTCCCTCATATGGTCTTATATAGCTGCTCCTCATATGGTCTTATATAACTGCTCCTCATATGGTCTTATAAAACTGCTGCTCTTATGGTCTTATAAAACTGCTCCTTCATATGGTCTCATAAAACTGCTCCTTCATATGGTCTCATAAAACTGCTCCCTCATATATTCTTATAAAACTGCTCTCAATTGGTCTTATAAAACTGCTCCTCGTATTGTTTTATTAAACTGCTCCTCAGATGGTTTTATAAAACTGCTCATTCAGACTGTGGATGCTGAGCCGCCTTCCAAGCCATGGTGTACTAGAGTCCCAGTCACACCTACGCTGCTAACAGTTCTATCTAAAAAATTTAAAATATTTGGACAAACGTTTAGGAATTGCAACTATTTTCATACACAGTCCACTTATTTTTGGGGGTCAAATGTAATTGGACAAATTAACGCAATCATAAATAAAATGTAAATTTTTAATACTTTGTTGAAAAATCCTTTGCAGGCTATTGCTGCTTGAAGTCAGGAACGCATGGACATAACCAAACGCTGGGTTTCCTCCTTTGTGGTGCTTTGTCAGGCTGTTACTGCATTAATGAAAATATGTATGAAAATGGTTGCAATTCCTAAACATTTCATACAATATTTTTGTTCAACCCCTTGAATTAAAGCTGAAAGTCTGCACTTCAATTGCATCTCTGTTGTTTCATTTCAAATCCATTGTGGTGGTGTATAGAGCCAAAATTATGGAAATTGTGACAGTGTCCAAATATTTTGCACTGGAGGATTACGTACAGCAGGTACCCGAACCCAGGTACCTACAGACCAAGCACAAGGCCCTTCAACACATCAGATACCCAAACCCAGGGACCTACAGACCAAGCACAAGGCCCTTCAACACATCAAAACATGTAGCTAATGTATGGTTATGTTCTTATTTTTGAAGTACGTGTGTGTTCGTTTTTGATGTATGGTAGTGTTCTTGTTTTTAATGTTCAGCTGTGTGGTTGTTTTTGATGAACATCTGTATGCTTGTTTTTTATGTACATCTCTGTGCTTGTTTTTGATTTACGGCTGTTTGCTTGTTTTTGATGTATGGCTGTGTGCTTGTTTTTGATGTACATCTCTGTGCCCCCTCTCCTTGAACTGCCACCTTAACGTGGTGGAGGGGTTTGAGTACCCGAGTGACCCTAGGAGCTATGTTGTCTGGGGCTATATGCCCCTGGTAGGGTCTCCCAAGGCAAACAGGTCTTAGGCGACGGGTCAGACTAAGAGCGGTTCAAACCCCCCTTAATGATGAAAAAAATATTGAGTACCGTGACGTCGCCCGGTATGGCGCAGCCAGGGCCCCACCCTGGAGCCAGGCCCGGGGTTGGGGCTCGTATGCGAGCGCCTGGTGGCCGGGCCTTCCCCCATGGGGCCCGGCCGGGCTCAGCCCGAACTGGCGACGTGGGGCCGCCCTCCCGTGGGCTCACCACCCACAGGAGGGACCATAAGGGGCCGGTGCGAAGAGGATCGGGCGGCAGTCGAAGGCAGGGGCCTAGACAACCCGATCTCTGGACACGGAAACTAGCTCTAGGGACGTGGAATGTCACCTCGCTGGCGGGGAAGGAGCCTGAGCTAGTGCGTGAGGTTGAGAGGTTCCGATTAGAGGTAGTCGGGATCACCTCTACGCACGGCTTGGGCTCTGGAACCACACTCCTTGAGAGAGGATGGACTCTTCACCACTCTGGAGTTGCCCATGGTGAGAGGCGGCGGGCTGGTGTGGGTTTGCTTATAGCTCCCCAGCTCTGCCGCCATGTGTTGGAGTTTACCCCGGTGAACGAGAGGGTCGTTTCCCTGCGCCTACGGGTCGGGGATAGGTCTCTCACTGTTGTTTGTGCCTACGGGCCGAACGGCAGTGCAGAGTACCCGACCTTCTTGGAGTCTCTGGGAGGGGTGCTGGAAAGTGCTCCGACTGGGGACTCTATTGTTCTACTGGGGGACTTCAACGCCCACGTGGGCAACGACAGTGACACCTGGAGGGGCGTGATTGGGAGGAACGGCCCCCCTGATCTGAACCCGAGTGGTGTTCAGTTATTGGACTTCTGTGCTAGTCACAGTTTGTCCATAACGAACACCATGTTCAAGCATAAGGGTGTCCATCAGTGCACGTGGCACCAGGACACCCTAGGCCGCAGGTCGATGATCGACTTTGTTGTCGTCTCATCTGACCTGCGGCCGTATGTCTTGGACACTCGGGTGAAGAGAGGGGCGGAGCTGTCAACTGATCACCACCTGGTGGTGAGTTGGATCCGATGGCGGGGGAGAAAGCTGGACAGACTCGGCAGGCCCAAGCGTACTGTAAGGGTCTGCTGGGAACGTCTGGCCGAGTCTCCTGTCAGAGAGATCTTTAACTCCCACCTCCGGCAGAGTTTCGACTGGATCCCGAGGGAGGTTGGAGATATTGAGTCCGAGTGGACCATGTTCTCCACCGCCATTGTCGAAGCGGCCGCTCGGAGCTGTGGCCGTAAGGTCTCCGGTGCCTGTCGAGGCGGCAATCCCCGAACCCGGTGGTGGACACCGGAAGTAAGGGATGCCGTCAAGCTGAAGAAGGAGTCCTATCAGGCCTGGTTGGCTTGTGGGACTCCTGACGCAGCTGACGGGTACCGACAGGCCAAGCGGGCTGCAGCCCGGGTGGTTGTGGAGGCAAAAACTCGGGCCTGGGAGGAGTTCGGTGAGGCCATGGAGAAGGACTATCGGCTGGCCTCGAAGAGATTCTGGCAAACCATCCGGCGCCTCAGGAGAGGGAAACAGTGCCCTACCAACGCTGTTTACAGTAGAGGTGGGCAGCTGTTGACCTCAACTGAGGATGTCGTTGGGCGGTGGAAGGAATACTTCGAGGATCTCCTCAATCCCGCCGTCACGTCTTCCATTGAGGAAGCAGAGGATGAGGGCTCAGAGGTGGACTCGTCCATCACCCGGGCTGAAGTCACCGAGGTGGTTAAGAAACTCCTCGGTGGTAAGGCACCGGGGGTGGATGAGATCCGCCCTGAGTACCTCAAGTCTCTGGATGTTGTGGGGCTGTCTTGGCTGACACGCCTGTGCAACATCGCGTGGCAGTCGGGGACAGTGCCTCTGGGATGGCAGACCGGGGTGGTGGTCCCTCTTTATAAGAAGGGGGACCGGAGGGTGTGTTCCAACTATAGGGGGATCACACTTCTCAGCCTCCCCGGGAAAGTCTATGCCAGGGTTCTGGAGAGGAGAATACGGCCGATAGTAGAACCTCGGATTCAGGAGGAACAGTGTGGTTTTCGTCCAGGCCGCGGAACACTGGACCAGCTCTATACCCTCTACAGGGTGATGGAGGGTTCATGGGAGTTTGCCCAACCAGTCCACATGTGTTTTGTGGATTTGGAGAAGGCATTCGACTGTGTCCCTCGTGGCATCCTGTGGAGGGTGCTTCGGGAATATGGGGTCCTGGATCCTTTGCTAAGGGCTGTCAGGTCCCTGTACGACCGAAGCAGGAGCTTGGTCCGCATTGCCGGCAGTAAGTCAGACTTGTTCCCTGTGCATGTTGGACTCCGGCAGGGCTGCCCTTTGTCACCGGTTCTGTTCGTAATTTTTATGGACAGAATTTCTAGGCGCAGCCAGGGGCCGGAGGGTGTCAGGTTTGGGGACCACACGATTTCGTCTCTGCTCTTTGCGGATGATGTTGTCGTGTTGGCCCCTTCAAGCCAGGACCTTCAGTATGCACTTGGACGGTTTGCAGCAGAGTGTGAAGCGGTGGGGATGAAAATCAGTACCTCCAAATCCGAGGCCATGGTCATCAGTCGGAAAAGGGTGGCTTGCCCACTTCAGGTTGGTGGAGAGTGCCTGCCTCAAGTGGAGGAGTTTAAGTATCTAGGGGTCTTGTTCACGAGTGAGGGAAGGATGGAACGGGAGATTGACAGACGGATCGGTGCAGCTTCTGCAGTAATGCGGTCGATGTATCGGTCTGTCGTGGTGAAGAAAGAGCTGAGCCGTAAGGCGAAGCTCTCGATTTACCGGTCAATCTACGTTCCTACTCTCACCTATGGTCATGAGCTTTGGGTCATGACCGAAAGGACAAGATCCCGGATACAGGCGGCCGAAATGAGCTTTCTCCGCAGGGTGGCTGGGCGATCCCTTAGAGATAGGGTGAGAAGCTCGGTCACCCGGGAGGAGCTCAGAGTAGAGCCGCTGCTCCTCCACATCGAGAGGGGTCAGCTGAGGTGGCTTGGGCATCTGTTTCGGATGCCTCCGGGACGCCTTCCTGGGAAGGTGTTCCGGTCCCGTCCCACCGGGAAGAGACCCCGGGGAAGACCTAGGACACGCTGGAGGGACTATGTCTCCCGGCTGGCCTGGGAACGCCTCGGTGTCCCCCCGGAAGAGCTGGAGGAAGTGTCTGGGGAGAGGGAAGTCTGGGCATCCCTGCTTAGACTGCTGCCCCCGCGACCCGGCCCCGGATTAAGCGGAAGATGATGCGATGCGATGCGATCTCTGTGCCCATTTTTTATGAACAGATGTGTGTTTGTTTTTAATGTGCAGCTAGGTGCCTGGTTTTTTATGTATGGCTGTGTACTTGTTTTGTATGTAAATCTGTGAGCTTGTTTTTTATGTTTGTCTGTGTGCTAGTTTTTGATGTACATCTGTGTGCTTGTTTTAGATGTTTGTCTCTGTACCTTTTCTATGTATGTCTATGTGCTTGTTTTTGATGTAAGAGGTATCATTTAAGCCAAAGAAATGTCCACAGTTATGTCGTTGGAGTTGTTGACAACTTTGGATTTGCGGTTGTTACTGCTCTGTCGTTACCACAAGCATTTGTTTATATCGTTGTTGAATCCTAAAGAGTCCATCACCCGACCTCACTCACTTTTTGATCACGTGTAGTGCGCTATATGTCTTTGGATTTACTGAAAGTGTTTTTTG
Organism: Esox lucius; assembly: GCF_011004845.1. NCBI lineage: Eukaryota > Metazoa > Chordata > Actinopteri > Esociformes > Esocidae > Esox > Esox lucius. Next base: position 49,424,996 of record NC_047575.1, on the reverse strand, counting down.
TACAGTTTAAACGATTTGTTACAGTATGCTCTTTTGTTGATTATACTTTATTTTTACTAGTACAGGTGCTGGTCATATAATTAGATTATCATCAAAAAGTTGATTTATTTCAGTAATTCCATTCAAAAGGTGAAACTTTCATTGAAAGGTGAATTCATTACACACAGACTGATATATTTCAAATGTTTATTTATTTTAATTGTGATGATTATAACTAATGAAAATCCCAAATTCAGTATCTCATGGAGTCAATCAGTCTGTGGCACTGCTCAGGTTTTATGAGAGCCCAGGTTGAGAGCCCTTCAGCTCTTCTGCATTGTTGGGTCTGGCGTATCGCATCTTCCTCTTCACAATACCCCTCATAGATTTTCTATAGGGTTAAGGTCAGGCGAGTTTGCTGGCCAGTTAAGAACAAGGATACCATGGTCCTTAAACCAGGTACTGGTAGCTTTGGCAATGTGTGCAAGTGGCAAGTCCTGTTGGAAAATGAAATCTGCACCTCCATAAATTTGGTCAGCAGCAAGAAGCATGAAGTGCTCTAAAACTTCCTGGTAGACGGCTGCGTTGACCTTGGACCTCAGAAAATACAGTGGACCAACACCAGCAGATGACATGGCACCCCAAACCATCACTGACTGTGGAAACTTTACACTGGACTTCGAGCAACGTGGATTCTGTGCCTCTCTTCTCTTCCTCCAGACTCTGGGACCTTGATTTCTAAAGGAAATGCTAGATTTACTTTCATCAGAGAACATAACTCAGCAGCAGTCCAGTCCTTTTTGTCTTTAGCCCAGGCAAGACACTTCTGACACTGTGTCTTGTTCAAGAGTGGCTTGACACAAGGAATGCGACAGCTGAAACCCATGTCTTGCATACGTCTGTGTGTGGTGGTTCTTGAAGCACTGACTCCAGCTGCAGTCCACTCTTTGTGAATCTCCCCCACATTTATGAATGGGTTTTGTTTCACAATCCTCTCCAGGGTGCAGTTATCCCTATTGCTTGTACACCTTTTTCTACCACATCTTTTCCTTCCCTTCGCCTCTCTATTAATGTGCTTGGACACAGAGCTCTGTGAACAGCCAGCCTCTTTAGCTATGACCTTTTGTGTCTTGCCCTCCATGTGCAAGGAGTCAATGGTCGTCTTTTGGACAGCTGTCAAGTCAGCAGTCTTCCCCATGATTGTATCGCCTACAGAACTAGACTGAGAGACCATTTAAAGGCCTTTGCAGGTGTTTTGAGTTAATTAGCTGATTAGAGTGTTGCACCAGGTGTCTTTGATATTGAACCTTTTCACAATATTCTAATTTTCTGAGATACTGAATTGGGGGTTTTCATTAGTTGTCAGTTATAATCATCACAATTAAAATAAATAAACACTTGAAATATATCAATCTTGTGTGGAATGAATGTATACATTATACACGTTTCCCTTTTTGATTTGAATTACTGAAATAAATCAACTTATTGATGATATTTTAATTATATGACCAGCACCTGTATGTCATGGAGCTAAACTTGAGTAGTTTAGTCTCTTTGCATTAATGATCGCTACACACACAAACACACACACACACACACACACACACAACCCTGGTGCCTGTGAAATGAACCCCCATCCCACACAAATTTAACATCAACTAGGCTAGGATAAACTCCCTAAGAAGGTCAAAATTTAGGAAGAAACCTAGAGAGGACCCAGGCTCAGAGGGGTGACCAGTCCTCTTCTGGCTGTGCCAAGTGAAATATTAAGAGTCCAATTGGAATAATTAATAAATGCATGTGGGCTAAATCCAGAGTCTATTTAAATGTAAACCAGGTCAGAAGCATGACCAGATGGACAAGGATAGGGACAATACGGGGGAGAGAGGAGGTGTCAGCACAGTGGCAGCTGAAATCGTCAGGTATTGTCTTGATCTGCAACACAACCAGGAGGACTTCGGACAGGGACAGCAACGGGCCCCCCAAACCAGGTACTCTGCAGGTGTGGGCCAGGACCTCATGTCCTCCTAAAGTTAAAATGAAAAAGAAAAGAAGAAAATTCTGATCACCTAATTATAAACCGTGCTGTAGAGATGAGTTTTTAGTAGACACTTGAAAGTTTGCACTGAATTTGCATTTGTAACCTTAATTGGCAGATCATTCCACAGTAGTGGAGCTCTATGAGAAAAGCCCTGCCTACAGCTGTTTGTTTAGAAATTCCAGGTACAATTAAAAGGCCTGCATCTTGCGATCGTAGGTTACGTGTAGGTATGTATGGCTGGATCATTTCAGCAAGGTAAGTAGGAGCAAGTCCATGTATTGATTTATAGGTTAAGAGTAAAACCTTAAAATCAGCCCTAACCCTAACAGGCAGCCAGTGTAAGGATGCCAGGACAGGAGTAATGTGTTCAAATTTTTTTGTTCTAGTTAGGATTATAGCAGCTGTGTGCAGCACTAATTGAAGTTTTTTTATTGATTTGTCAGGGTAACCGGAAAGAAGAGCATTGCAGTAATCTAATCTAGAAGTAACAAAAGCATTGATTAGTTTTTCTGCATCAGTTTATGATAGAAAGTTTCAGATTTTTGCAATGTTGCCAAGATGAAAATAAGTAACTCTTGAGACATATTTTATATGTTAATCAAAGGAGAGGTCAGGGTCAAGGGTAACTGCTAACAACGATCTTTGTTTCTTGGGTCCTAAAACAAGCATTTCTGTTTTTCTTTAGTTGGTCTCCCTAAAAGCAGCACTAAGATCAAGAAGCAACAGGACGGATTCGGAACCTTTGTCTGAGGCCATTAGAAGGTCATTTGTTACCTGCGATTATTAGGGCTACCAGCGATGGATTTTCAAAACGTAAATGAAAGAAATAAACTGTGACTTTACACCTGCACTCTAATGCTTAAAGTCAAATGCTAACCAATGAACGCAATTGTTTGAGATGCAAAGCAGGCAGAATCACATGGCCTACCTGCATGGATGTTTTATCTTGAAGGCAGTGTCATGTTACCTTAGCTATCTAAAAAATATTTTCCTAATCTTCTAAACAATTCCTGTCTGAGTTGTTCAGTTCAACTCTTCCTGGCATAGTTCAGTGCATTTGACAAATAAACCTTGAAACTTGAAAAAAACGTGTCGCTTATCATTCATATTGTTCTCTGAAAGATGCGTTGATAGTGGATAACTACATCACATTTTATATAGGTCAACTAATATTATCGCAGAAATACTGTAATCTGTCTTTACCAGCCACCCACACAACCAAAATTAAACTAGTGCTTCATCAGTCACTAATCTGGTAATGCATGCCCACCTTTGCTCGCATGATGATCACACACAACTGAGGTACGCAATTGTTATTTTCATTCAAACCATTTAAAAACAAAATCAGTAAAGTAATGGATTACAGTTACTGTTTCTTCGTAATCCGTTATATGTAATGGAATACTTGTAATCCGTTACTCCCCAAATCTGTCCATGCCACGCAGCCAGGTCAAACAAGGTGTAGATGGAGGACCACCAGATCAAGATCCTGTTATGGCCAGCCCAATCTCCAGACCTAAACCCTATAGAAAACCTCTGGAAATTGATCAAGTGGAAGATGGATGGTCACAAGCCATCAAACAAAGCCGAGCTACTTGAATTTTTGTGCCAGGAGTGGCATAAAGTCACCCAACAGCAATGTGACAGACTGGTGGAGAGCATGCCAAGACGCATGAAAGCTGTGATTAAGAATCCACCAAATATAGATTTCTGAACTCTTCCTAAGTTAAAACATTAGTATTTTGTTGTTGAAAAATGAAAACATTTTCTTTGCATTATTTGAGGTCTGAAAACAATGCATATTTTTTGGGTTATTTTGACCAGTTGTTATTTCCTACAAATACATTCTCTAAATGACCATACCACACCATACCATCTTCTTCCGCTTATCCGGGGCCGGGTCGCGGGGGCAGCAGTCTAAGCAGGGATGCCCAGACTTCCCTCTCCCCAGACACTTCCTCCAGCTCTTCCGGGGGGACACCGAGGCGTTCCCAGGCCAGCCGGGAGACATAGTCCCTCCAGCGTGTCCTAGGTCTTCCCCGGGGTCTCCTCCCGGTGGGACGGGACCGGAACACCTTCCCAGGAAGGCGTTCCGGAGGCATCCGAAACAGATGCCCAAGCCACCTCAGCTGACCCCTCTCGATGTGGAGGAGCAGCGGCTCTACTCTGAGCTCCTCCCGGGTGACCGAGCTTCTCACCCTATCTCTAAGGGATCGCCCAGCCACCCTGCAGAGAAAGCTCATTTCGGCCGCCTGTATCCGGGATCTTGTCCTTTTGGTCATGACCCAAAGCTCATGACCGTAGGTGAGAGTAGGAACGTAGATTGACCGGTAAATCGAGAGCTTCGCCTTGCGGCTCAGCTCTTTCTTCACCACGACAGACCGATACATCAACCGCATTACTGCAGAAGCTGCACCGATCCGTCTGTCAATCTCCCGTTCCTTCCTTCCCTCACTCGTGAACAGGACCCCTAGATACTTAAACTCCTCCACTTGAGGCAGGCACTCTCCACCAACCTGAAGTGGGCAAGCCACCCTTTTCCGACTGAGGACCATGGCCTCGGATTTGGAGGTACTGATTTTCATCCCCACCGCTTCACACTCGGCTGCAAACCGTCCAAGTGCATGCTGAAGGTCCTGGCTTGAAGGGGCCAACACGACAACATCATCCGCAAAGAGCAGAGACGAAATCGTGTGGTCCCCAAACCTGACACCCTCCGGCCCCTGGCTGCGCCTAGAAATTCTGTCCATAAAAATTACGAACAGAACCGGTGACAAAGGGAAGCCCTGCCGGAGTCCAACATGCACAGGGAACAAGTCTGACTTACTGCCGGCAATGCGGACCAAGCTCCTGCTTCGGTCGTACAGGGACCTGACAGCCCTTAGCAAGGGACCCAGGACCCCATATTCCCGAAGCACCCTCCACAAGATGCCACGAGGGACACAGTCGAATGCCTTCTCCAAATCCACAAAACACATGTGGATTGGTTGGGCAAACTCCCATGAACCCTCCATCACCCTGTAGAGGGTATAGAGCTGGTCCAGTGTTCCACGGCCTGGACGAAAACCACACTGTTCCTCCTGAATCCGAGGTTCTACTATCAGCCGTATTCTCCTCTCCAGAACCCTGGCATAGACTTTCCCGGGGAGGCTGAGAAGTGTGATCCCCCTATAGTTGGAACACACCCTCCGGTCCCCCTTCTTAAAAAGAGGGACCACCACCCCGGTCTGCCATCCCAGAGGCACTGTCCCCGACTGCCACGCGATGTTGCACAGGCGTGTCAGCCAAGACAGCCCCACAACATCCAGAGACTTGAGGTACTCAGGGCGGATCTCATCCACCCCCGGTGCCTTGCCACCGAGGAGTTTCTTAACCACCTCTGTTATTTCCTACAAATACATTCTCTAAATGACAATATTTCTATTTGGAATTTTGGAGTAATGTTGTCAGTAGTTTATAGAATAAAACAAAACTGTTCATTGCACTCAAACATACAGTGAATATAAAAAGTCTACACACCCCTGTTAAAATGCCAGGTTCTTGTGCTGTAAAAGAATGAGACAAAGATAAATCCTGTCAGAACTTTTTCCACCTTTATTGTGACCTATAACATGAACAATTCAAATGAAAAACAAACTGAAATCTCAGAGGGGGAAACCTAAAAAATTTAAAACTCACAAAAACCTGGTTGCATAAGTGTGCATACCCTTAAACTAATTCTTTATTGAAGCACCTTTTGATTTTATTACAGCACTCAGTCTTTTTGGGTAGGAGTCTATTAACATGGCAGATCTTGACGTGGCAAAAAAAAAAACAGCCCCAAAGCATGATGCTGCCCCACCATGCTTCACTGTGGGTATGGTGTTCTTTGGGTAATGTGCAGTGTTGTTTTTGCGCCAAACATACCTTTTGGAATGATGTTCAAAAAGTTCTACCTTGGTTTCATCAGACCATAACACATTTTCCCACGTGCTTTTGGGGGACTTGAACATCCAGCCGGGCTTGGATGTTTTTTATTGCATGAAAAGGTTTCCGTCTTGCCACCCTACCCCATAGCCCATTCATATGAAGAATACGGGAGATTGTTGTCACATGTAGCACACAGCTAGTGCTTGCCAGAAATTCCTGCAGTTCCTTTAATGTTGCTGCAGGCCTCTTGGAAGCCTCCCTGATCAGTTTTCTTCTAGTCTTTTCATCAACTTTGGAGTGATGTCCAGTTCTCGGTAATGTCTCTGTTGTGCGAGATGCAACTAAGAAAATGTCAGGAAAATCCTACGAAAACAGCTGAACTTTATTTGTGATTAATCAGAATCACTTTTAATAATGACTTCTATTTAACATGAGTTTGATTGTTATTGGTTAATTCTGAACACAGCCATATCCCCAGTTATAAGAAGGTGTGCACACTTATGCAACCAGGTTATTGTAAGGTTTTTATTTTTAATTGATGTAATCTGTTTTGGTGCAAATGATAGTGACAACAGTTGCACCGGAGAGGCAACAGCAAGACAACCCCCAAAAAGGGAATGGTTTTATAGGTGGTGGCCACAGACAATTGCTCTCTCCTTATCCTTCCTAAGTGATTCTTTTGTAGTTCAACATTTTGCTAGTGCTCTTGTCACTACTGGTAGCATGCAATGATACCTCCAGCCCATTCAGTTAGCACAAGTAATCCAGCTCCTCCAGGATGGCACATCCATATGTGCTGTCGCAAGAGGGTTTGCTTTGTCTCCCAGTACAATCTCAAGAGCATGGAGGAGATACCAGGAGACGGTCCGTTACACATGGAGAGCTGGACAGGGCCGTAGAAGGGCATCAACCCAGTAGAAGGACTGGTATCTGCTCCTTTGTGCGAGGAGGAACAGGAGGAGCACTGCCAGAGCCCTACAAAATGACCTCCAGCAGGCTACTGTTGTGCACGTTTCTGACCAGACTCCATGAGGCAGGCATGAGGGCCTGACATCCTCTAGTGGGATCTGTGCTCACTGTGCACCTGCCCAGCACTGTGCAACTTGATTGGCATCTGCCAGAGAACAACAGAATTGGCCATTTGCACCTTGTTCTCTTCAATGATGAGAGCAGGTTCACACTGAGCACATGTGACAGACATGAAATAGTCTAGAGATGCTGTGGTGAACGTTATGATGCCTGCAACATCATCCAGCATGACCGGTTTGGTGGTGCGTCAAAGATGGTCTGGGGAGGCTTATAGTTGGAGGGTCGCACAGACTTCCCTGTGCTAGCCAATGGTACCCTGACTGCTGTTAGGTACCGGGATTAAATCCTCAGACCCATCGTCAGAACTTACGCTGGTGCAGGACAATACCTGGCCTCACGTGGAGCATGTCCAGACATTGTTGGGAGTGCATACAGGCACGTGGGGGCCATACACACTACTGAGGACATAATTAACGGAACTACTCACGCCTGAACACCTAAACCTAAGTACCATTATTAGGCCTATGCCTTATCACTGTAATTGTTGTAGCTACAACATGGAGGAGAACTATTGTCTTCAGGTAAAGATAGCAGAGTTAGAGGCTCTGCTGCAGACGCAAATGTTAGGCAAGGATTATATTAGTGTAGAAATTAATAAAACTGCGTCTGTGCCACCATAGCTCCTGCAGCCGGGCAAGAACTTTCTCTTGGTCACTGGGAAGAAATGCAGTCGACCTGTTAAACCTGTGTCGCTGCTAGAGCCGACAGAGATTTTAAACAGGTTTTCTCCACTGGAGTCGGAGACCCGAGCCATCTTCGGAGGGGAATGATCGGCAGGCATTTTCTACCAGTAGTCCGGAAAAACTGAAAACTTTAGTCATCGGCAATTCCATTACCCGTAGTATTAGATTAAAGAATCTGCTGGCAATCGTACACTGTTTACCGGGAGACAGAGCCACCGGCGTAGCCTCATGGGCCTGGTGCTAGAGAAGTCTAAAACTGGCAAGTATAGAGAGTACAGAGATATTGTTTTTCACGTTGGCACCCACGACGTTAGGATGAATCAGTCAGAGGTTACGAAGCAGAACATAGCATCAGCGTGTAAACTAGCTAGAAAGATGTGTCGGCATCGAGTAATTGTCTCTGGCCCCCTCCCAGCTAGGGGTGGTGACGAGCTCTACAGCAGACTTGCACAACTCAATCGCTGGCTGAAAACGGAGTTCTGCCGGTTGCAGGAGGTAGAGTTTGTAGATAACTCTTTTTGGTACTCTCCCAGAAATAGGGCCTGATCTGCTGAGGAGTGACGGACTCCATCCTAGCTGGAGTGGTGCTCTTCTTTTATCTAGCAACATTGACAGGAGTCTCACTCCTATAGCCTCACCATGAGATAGGGTGCAGGTCAGGCCGCAGGCTGTTAGCCAGCCTGCTAGCATAGTGGAGTCTGTCGATAGCATAGCCAGAGTAGTTAGTACAGTTTTACCTATTACCACTCTGATTAATTCCAGGCTGAGAAAAGTTAAACAAGGTAGCGCTAACAATAGCAACCTTATTAAGATAAAGCCTTCCTCCACCTCGGTCAGAAATAAAAATGACTGTATCACCTCACATCTCAAAATGGGACTCCTAAATGTTAGATCCCTTGCTTCAAAGGCAGTAAACGAATTAATCTATGATCATAAACTAGATGTTATTGGTTTATGTGAAACGTGGCTAAAGCCTAATGAATTTACTGCCCTAAATGAGGCCTCTCCTCCTGGTTATACTAGTGATCATATCCCTCGTGCGTCCCCAAAAGGAGGGGGTGTTGCTAATATTTATGACAGTAAATATAATTGTTTTGAAGTTTTAGCCATGAAAGCTAACCAGGCTGTTAAATCGTTTTACATAGCTACTATTTACAGGCCCCCAGGGTCATACACAATGTTCCTCAATGCAGGTAGCAGGGTTGTGTGTGTACAGCAGTCATTAATGCACTAAACCAAATACTGATTCTATATACTAACAGTTCATACTAATTGTTCAGTGACACATAGTCAAAATAAAGTATAATCCGACTGAAGTTAAGAGCATAGTGGAACAAATCATTGTAAGTTGGTAAATCCAAAGACATGTAGGGCACGTCACGTGATCAAAAAGTGAGGGAGCTCATGGACATAGAGTAAAACCAGGAGTAACGACAGAGTAAAACCAGAAGTAACGACAGTGTAAAACCAGGAGTAATGACATAGAGTAAAACCAGGAGTTATGATGCGGGAATGGACAACGATGTAAACAAATGCCCGTGGTAACGACCGCGAATACGGAGTCAACAAGGTCGAACACGGAGTCAACAAGGTCGAACACGGAGTCAACAAGGTCGAACACGGAGTCAACAAGGTCGAACACGGAGTCAACAAGGTCGAACACGGAGTCAACAAGGTCGAACACGGAGTCAACAAGGTTGAATACGGAGTCAACAAGGTCGAACACGGAGTCAACAAGGTCGAACACGGAGTCAACAAGGTCGAATACGGAGTCAACAAGGTCGAACACGGAGTCAACAAGGTCGAATACGGAGTCAACAAGGTCGAATACGGAGTCAAAGACATAAACTTACAGAAAATGCAATACCAAATGCACATTGTAACGACAAAACAGACAACAATGCAGACGACACCCACAGCGACATCGACCACTTGAACAAAAACATAGACATAACAGCGGACACATTTTTGGCTTAAATGGTACCTCATATGTCTGTGTGCTTGTTTTTGATGTATGTCTGTGTGCTTGTTTTGGATGTATGTCAGTGTGCTTGTTTGTGATGTATGTCTGTGTGCGTGTTTTTGATGTATGGTTGTGTGCATGTTTGTGATAAACATCTGTGTGCTTGTTTTTGATGTATGTCTGTGTGATTGTTTTTGATGTATGTCTGTGTTCTTGTTTTTGATGTATGTTTTTGTGCTTAGTTGTTGAAAGATTTGGTTTGTCTTGGTTTGCCTTTCCAAAACATGTATTATGTACACATGAAACACACAAGAGAATGTACTGTCCATGTGTTTCTCTGATAAATGGTAAGGTAAATAAAGAAGAAAGAGAGAGGTAAAGAGAATAAGAAATAATTTGAAAAAGAGAAAAAAGACAAAAGAGAGAGATGTAAAGAATGGGGAGGGTTGAAGTTCATAGAGATTAACGCTACTGTATGTGTCTGTGTGTGTGGTGGAAATCAGACAAGGGCATAGAAACAACAGACGTAGCAGCCGCTGTCCCTCAAAGCCGTTTCCATTAGCTGATTGGTTGGCCCTGTTCCCTGACAGCATCAATCAAGGCGGGATCAAACACAACTCAATCATTATCTTCAATGCCAGCCGCCAAATTACACATCTCAACGAGAGTGGTTGTGTGTGTGGGTGTGTCTGTGTGTCTGTGTATGTGTCTGCGCGCATGTGTGTGTGTGTGTATGTGTGTGTATTTGTGTATATGTGTGTGTCCTCGCTTAAGATCCTGTGCAGTTAAATGTAGAGATGGATGACTCATCCGCCAATCATGTGACTTATCAATCACTGCATTTCCTTTCTCCTAAACTCCCTGTAGTCCTCCCTATCTTGTTATTTTTCCTCTATTCCTCTATTCCTCTTCTTTATCCCTCTTTCTTTCTTTCTTGCCCTTCTATTGCCTGTCCTTCATTTTATTTCTCCCTCTTTCTCTCCTGTCAACCCTAATCTCTCTTCTCCCCCTTCATGTTCTATCTATTTATCTTTCATGTGCTATCTTTCTTTTATGTTCTACCTCTTTTTTATGTTTTATCTCTCTTTTATGATCTGTCTCTCTTTTCTAAATCTCATTCAGATTCCTTTGTTTGTCCTGAGTGTTCATATTCAGAAATCGCCTTTAGGAACACTTCTGACATAAAACATATTTTGCATTTTTTCCTGGCCTGATAGAGCATGCTGATACTGTTAGCTAGGAGTGACATTATTTCAGGGTACATGGTGATTACCTATAGGGGTTATTTCAGTATATATGGTGATTACCTATAGGGGTTATTTCAGTATATATGGTGATTATCGATAGGAGTTATTTCAGCATATATGGTTATTACCTATAGGGGTTATTTCAGGATACATGGTAATTACCTATACAGTGGATATAAAAAGTTTACACACCCCTGTTAAAATGCCAGGTTCTTGTGATGTAAAAGAATAAGATAAAGATAAATCATGTCAGAACATTTTCCACTTTTAATGTGACCTATAATGTGAACAATTCAATTGAAAAACAAACTGAAATCTTTGAGGAGGAAAAATGAAAAATAAAAACCTTATAAATAAAAACAATAACCTGGTTGCATAAGTGTGCATACACTTTTATAACTGGGGATGTGGCTTTGTTCAGAATGAACCAATCACATTTAAACTCATGTTAAATAGAACTCATTATTTAAAGTGACTCTGATTAATCACAAATAAAGTTCAGCTGTTTTCGTAGGATTTTCCTGACATTTTCTTAGTTGCATCTCAAAGCAAAATCCATGGTCCACAGAGAGCTTCCAAAGCATCAGAGGGATCTCATTGTTGAAAGATATCAGTCAGGAGAAGGGTTCAAAAGATTTTCCAAAGCATTAGATATACCATGGAACACAGTGAAGACAGTCATCGTCAAGTGGAAAAAATATGTCACAACAGAGACATTACCAAGAACTGGACGAGATGAAAGACGAGAAGAAAGGCTTCCAAGAGGCCTACAGCAACATTAAAGGAACTGTAGGAATTTCTGGCAAGTACTACCTGTGTGCTACATGTGACAACAATCTCCCGTATTCTTCATATTAATGGGCTATGGGGTAGAGTGGCAAGACGGAAGCCTTTTCCTACAAATAAAAACATCCTAGCCCACCTGGAGTTTGCAAAAACAAACATCAAGTCCCCCAAAAGCACATGGGAAAATGTATTATGGTCTGGTGAAACCAAGTTTCAACTTTTTGGCCATCATTCCAAAAGGTATGTTTGGTGCAAAAACAACACTGCACATCACCAAAATAACACCATACCTACAGTGAAGCATGGTGGTGGCAGCATCATGCTTTGGGGCTGTTTTTCTTCAGCTGGAACCGGGGCCTTAGTCAGGTGGTGGGAATTATGAACAGTTCCAAATACCAGGCAATTTTGGCACAAAACCTTCAGTTGTCTGTTAGAAAGCTGAAGATGAAGAGGAAGTTCACCTTTCAGCACGACAACGACCCAAAGCACACATCCAAATCCTCAAAAGCATGGCTTCATCAGAAGAAGATGTTTTGGAATGGTCCACCCAGAGCCCCGACCTGAATCCAATTGAACATCTGTGGGGTGATCTGAAGAGGGCTGTGTACCAGAGATTTCCTCGCAATCTGAAAGATTTGGAGCACTTTTGCAAAGAAGAGTGAGAAAATATTGCCACGTCAAGATGTGCCATGCTGATAGACTCCTACCCAAAAAGAGTGCTGTAATAAAATCAAATGGTGCGTAAACAAAATATTTAATTAAGGGTGTGCACACTCATGCAACCAGGTTATTGTGTTTTTTATGTTTCCCTCTTAAAGATTTCAGTTTGTTTTTCAATTGAATTGTTCACGTTATAGGTCACATTAAGGGTGGAAAAAGTTCGGATGATTTATCTTTGTCTCATTCTTTTACATCACAAGAACCTGGCATTTTAACAGACTTTTTATATCCACTGTATAGTAGTAATTTCAGGGTACATGATTATTTCCTATAGGACTTATTTCAGGGTATATGGTTATGCCTTACAGCAGTTATTTCAGGAAACATGGTTATTACTTACATAAGTAATTTCAGGGTGCCTGATTATTTCCTATAGTAGTAATTTCAGGGTACTAGGTTATTCCCTATAGTTGTAATTTCAGGGTACATGGTTATTATCTATAGTAGTAATTTCAGGTTACATGGTTATTTCCTATAGTAGTTAATTTCAGGGTACATGGTTATTCTTTATAATAGTAATGTCAGGGTACAGGGTTATTTCCTATAGTAGTAATTTCAGGGTACATGGTAATCCCCTATAGTGGTAATTTCAGGGTACATGTTTGTCCCATATAGTAGTAATTTCAGGGTACATGGTTTTCCCTGTAGTAGTAATTTCCGGGTACATGGTGATTTCCTATAGTAGTAATCTTATTGTAATACATGGTTATTTCCTATACTGTAGTAGTAATTTCAGGGTTATGGTAATATGGTTATTCTCTGCAGGAGGTGTGTCAGGATATACAGTTACTGTTTGCTGTAATAGTTTGTTCAGTCCATTTACTTAAATGAAATCAGACTTACTCCCATGATCTTTATCAGCTCTGAATTAGTCCATTCACCTGTTACATGTCTGAGTCAGTTCATTCACCTGTTACAGGCTTGTGTCTGTCCATTCACCTGTAACAGGTCTTATTCAGTCCATTGACTTATTGCAGGTCTGATTCTGTTCATTCACCTGTCACATGTTTGTGCCAGTCCATTCACCTGTAACAGGACTAATTCAGTCAATTCACCTGTAACAGGCGTGATTCAGTACATTCCCCTGTAACAAGTGTGATTCAGTACATTCAACTGTAACTGGTCTGATTCAGTCCATTCACCTGTAACAGGTCTGACTCAGTCCATTCACCTGTAACAGGTATGATTCAGTACTTTCGCCTGTAAAATGTCTGATTCAGTACATTCACCTGTAACAGGTGTGATTCAGTACATTCACCTGTAACATGTGTGATTCAGTCCATTCACTAGTAACAGGCAGGGGCGTTGGACTGGGGGGAAAGGGGTACTAAGTATATAGGGCCCTAATGTGTAGAGGGGCCCTCAAAAATGTTTGAATCTTGAATAAAGTGGGGAGGGGCCCTCAGAGACCGCCTATGTACAGGGCCCAGAATTTTGTGCTACATCCATGGTAACAGGTCTGATTCAGTCCATTCACCTGTAACAGGTCTGATTCAGTCTATTCACTGGTAACAGGTCTGATTCAGTACATTCACCTGTAACAGGTGTGATTCAGTACATTTACCTGTAACCAGTGGGATTCAGTACATTTACTTGTGACAGGTGTGATTCAGTACATTCACCTGTAACAGATGTGATTCAGTACATTCACCTGTGTTTGTGACCACTTTCCCCATTGAATTTCCTCCGTCCCTCATATATTTGCTGATCATTGTTTTTATCAAGTTCTGTTGTTATGTTTGTTTGAGTCATGTTTCGTTCCTTTTGAGTTTTTTTTATTAATGTCCTCTGATTTTCTGTGTAATATAAAACCAATAATGCAGATGTTTGTCATATGCCTCTAGGTAATTTAAACTATAGGTTGTTTAATAGGTATCATATCTACTGTGTAATATAAACTTTTCTGGGTAACAAATTGTACTCTTTATACTAAACATGTCTCTATAATGTAAACTCTATTGAAATGTAAAATACATTTTACTCTGTTAAACCATACTGTTTAATATATAGCAGTAATATAAACTCTGCTCTTTAAAATATACTCAGCTCAGTCATATGCACTCTACTTTTCAATATAACACAATACTGTCTAATCTAAAACTCTACAGCGTAATTTAAATCTCTTTTGTGTAATGCAAAACTCATAATGTAAAATATAAAACTCTACTGTGCATTGCATTTAATTTCTAATACAAATCATATTATTATGTTGCAATATAAAACTACTTTGATTCAAACTCTGTCCAAAAAGGCATTATAATACTGAGCTTTAATAAAATAGTTGCTTTTATTTTTTTCTTTCATAGCAAAACTAGTCATTGTCATGCGTTTATGTACACATTGCACATGGGCATTTATTTCACATGAACTGTACATCTTACAAGCCCAAAATAGACATTATCACAAACAACACAACAGTCCCTTCACAGGACGGAGCCCTTCTCTGGCCCCCGAGTTTCACTTTTTTAAAATCAGTTTTATCAGAGAAACAAACGGCACAATTTATTTCTCCTAACTGGAAGTTTTTTTTTGTAAAGTTTTGTAAAGTTTTTTTTATTTATTTTTTAGTTGCAAGTAGAAAGACGTGCAGAATTATCAGGTCAAGCTGTCTGAGCCCCCTCCTTTCTTCGCTCCCCCCCCTTCTTCTCAGAATCTATAGAAGATAATGTAGAAAGTCTGGTAGCTGTGACATGGTGGATTGGGATGGAGGTGAGGAATGTGTAGCTTTGCGAATGTGACCAGTAGGCTCTAAGTAGAGAATGACACATCCATCCATGGAATTCTGTTATGTCGTTCTGAACAGAAATACAAACGTCTATATTGTAGGTTGCATGTTGGCCGGCTGGTGTTACTGGAGGCCTGCTAGTGTTAAGGTCATACAATATAGTGACATGCAATCGATGAGATTCAAACAGCTCTTGAACGGTAGAGAGAAAGACCTGTTATCCTTAGGATGCTGGAATGTGTAAATATGTTTGGCACCTTGGTAAAACAAATATGGTGATGGGAACAGAAACACGATGACAGACATTTTCCTGAAGATCAGAAAGAAACACCAGATGATTCTGTAAACTTGAGACTCCTGCGGTCAGCACCCAGTTTGTTTATAAAACCTGTGGGTCTGTGGATGTGCCCCCAGCATCGGAGACGGACCTGAATGAGACCAGACACCCAGCTGACCCCTGCTCCGCTCCACCTGTCTCCACCTGTCTCCACCTGTCACCGGAACAGCCCGTCACACCGTTACTTGCACCACATCCTCCCCGGATCACGAATAATCAAAAACAACATTGTGGAAAAACAACAGAAAAGCAATCTTTCCACCATCCTCTCTTCTCATCATTCCATCATGTTCTAGACTTTTCTCCAACACTTTATAATACTCCCCCCCCACCCACCCAACAATACACCCACCAACCCACCCCCCTACCCACCCCCCCAGCCCCCCACCAACCCACTCCCCCTCCCACCCACCAATACACCCACCAACCCACCCCCCTACCCACCCCCCCACCAACCCACTCCCCCACCCACCCACCCACCAATACACCCACCAACCCACTCCCCCACCCACCCACCCACCAATACATCCCCCAACCCACCCACCAAACCACTCCCCCACCCACCCACCAATACATCCCCCAACCCACCCACCAAACCACTCCCCCACCCACCCACCAATACATCCCCCACCCACCCCCCCACCCACCCACCAACCCACTCACCCTCTGTCTCACCCTCCCTCTATCCCACCCTCCCTCTGTCTCACCCTCCCTCTATCCCACCCTCCCTCTGTCTCACCCTCCCTCTCTCCCACCCACACCCTCTCTCCCACCTTCCCTCTCATCCCCATTGGTTCTTTTGTCCAGCAGAGATGTCTGTGCGTCTGTCTGTCTCTAGTACATTCTGCGTTTCATGTATATTTTGGATATAAAGTTCTCCAGTTCCTCTTGACTGTCCACCTGTTGAACCAGTCCATCGTCCTCTTCATAGTCTCCTCCCAGCCCGACTCCTCCCACACCCCTGGCCACGCCCAAGCCCCTAAGCCCTGGGGGTGTGTAGTAGTAGGGGGGGCGCCAGCCCATGCTCTTGGGGGCGAGTGGTTTGGGTGGGGGGAGAGGCTGGTATGTCCGGGGGTGTGGCAGGATGTAATTGGAGATGTAGGGGGAGGAGGGGAGTTGGGGGGGAAGTGGCTGCTTTCTCCAGCCACGCCCACTACCCCCTCTGGCCCTATCCCCTGCCCTATGTCTGCGCCTTGGTGGCTGGATCTCATAATCCGCGGGTGGGCCATAGGGTAGCTCCTCCCCCATTGGTGTCTTGTCGTAGTATTGAGGTTTGGGGTAGGGGAAGTACACTGGGTAGTAGGCTCGGTAGGGCTTTTGGTAATATGGGTAGGAGGGGAATGCTAGGAACTGTTTCTGGGGTTTGAACCAATAGTCTTTCTCTTTTTGGGGTTTGAACCAATAGTCTTTCTGTTTCTGGGGTTTGAACCAGACTTCTTTCTGTTTGTGTGGCTTGAGCCAATAGTCCTGCTTGTAGGCCCTGGTTTTGGCTTGGTCCTTGTTCCACTTATTTTTTGAGGTCCAATAGTTGGGGTCCTTCTTGTTCGAGGGGGCTGTGTTATGGTACCTTGGGCCCATTGCCAGGGGTGGGGGAACTAGCGGCCGGTAACGTGGGGCAACAGGGTTGCTAGGCGGCGTTAGCTCTTTCCTCTTCTTTTTCTTCTTCTCTACATCAGAGATGATCTGCACCACGTCGTCCGCTGGCAGGTGCAGTTTGCTGCTGATCTCGATCAGCCTGTCGATCATCTGCTGGTCCATGTCGTCGGTGAATACCTCCTCGGAGCGCTTGTCTTCCGCAGCACTGCCCCCAGTCTTCTGTCTGCTCACGTGGTAGGCCACGGTCTGCTGCTTCCTCCCCATGTACTGCAGCAACATGTCAGAGGCAATGTCTGCCAGCCTCTGCTCCTCCTCTCTGGCTCGCTCCGCCTCCTCTTGCTGCCGCTGCACCTCCTGCTTCTCTGCACGTGCCCGCGCCTCTTCCTCCGCCCTCGACAGAACCTCTTCTTCCTCTTCCACTTCCTCTTCCTCCTCTTCAGCTTCATTCTCAAAGTCGTCCATGAAGTTGCCCCCAAGGGGAGTGTTACGTGCCCGCTCCTCCTGCCAGTGTAGCTTCTTGCCAGCCTGTGCCAGCTGGGTATTGTAGTCTTTGTACCCCTTCAGGGGAGGAAGGATCTCGTTGTCCTGGAGACCAAGGTCTATATTCTGGAAGTAGCCTCGAGATTCCCGCTGGAGAGACGGGTCACTGGGTCTGTCCTCATCTTCTCTCCTACTTCCCGTTCCTCTTTTCTTCTCACCTCCCCCTTTCTTCACTTCTCCACCCTCATCCTCTTCCTCCTCTTCTTCCTCCGTCTGCTCTCCTCCCTCCTCACTACCTCCACCAGCTCTGTCCAACAACTTGTTGTTCTCCTTCTCCTCTTCCCTCTCTCTCAACTCCTCTCCTACAGCTGCTGCCACAAGGGCTGCTCCTAGCTGGTCCATCCGCCTCCTCTCCTCCTCCTCGCTCCCAACCTCTCCCATTATCTCTTCGCCCTCTCTCCACTCCACAAGGACCGGACCCTCCTCCCTATCTCCTCTCCTCCATTCCTTCTCTCCTCTTCCCTGGGTCTGTGCTCTTCCACTGTGGTCCAGGGCCTCCAGCAGTACAGAGGCTAGTGACCTGGCAGTGTCCATGCCTGGGGGACCCCCGTGGCTCGGCCCCTGGTCCTCTCTCTGGTTCTGGTTGCGGTCCAGAGGGGAGAGGATAGGGCTGGGACTAGGGCTGTCCTCAGTGTGGTGAGTCCTGGACCGCCCCTCCACATCCCCTCCCTCCCCACCCACAGGTGTGGCGGCAAGCCGTGGAGTGACAGTGAGCAGGACCAATAGGATGAATCGGGTTGTGTAGGGGGCGTGGCGACTGGTCATGACCATGCAGAACAGGCAGGAGAGGGGACAGGCACCTGGCAGAGAGGAACATTATGACATGGAGAGAAATTATTACATTGAGCATTATGACATGGAGAGAAATTATAACATAGGACATTATGACATGGTGAGAAATTATTACACAGAACATTATGACATGGTGAGAAATTATTACATTGAGCATTATGACATGGAGAGAATTATTACATTGAGCATTACGACATGGAGAGAAATTATTACACAGAACATTATGACATGGTGAGAAATTATAACATTGAGCATTATGACATGGAGAGAAATTATTACATAGGACATTATGACATGGAGAGAAATTATTACATAGGACATTATGACATGAAGAGAAATTATAACATAGAACATTATGACATGGAGAGAAATAATTACACAGAACATTATGACATGGAGAGAAATTATTACATAGGACATTATGATATGGTGAGAAATTATTACACAGAACATAATGACATGGAGAGAAATTATTACATAGGACATTATGACATGAAGAGAAATTATAACACAGAAAATTATGACATGGAGAGAAATTATAACATAAAACATTATGACATGGACAAAAATTCTTATATTGAGCATAATAACATGGAGACAAATTATTACATAGAGCATCATGACATGAAGAGAAATTATTACATAGAACATTATGACATGGAGAGAAATTATTACATAGAACATAATGACTTGGAGAGAAATTATAACAGAACATAATGACATGGAGAGAAATAATAACATAGAACATTATGACATGGAAAGAAATTATTACATTGAGCATAATAACATGGGGAGAAATTATTACACAGAACATTATGACATGAAGAGAAATTATTACATTGAGCATTATGACATGGAGAGAAATTATAACATAGAACATTATGACATGGTGAGAAATTATAACATTGAGCATTATGACATGGAGAAAAATTATTGCATAGGACATTATGACATGGAGAGAAATTATTACATAGGACATTATGACATGAAGAGAAATTATAACATAGAACATTATGACATGGAAGGAAATTATTACACAGAACATTATGACATGGAGAGAAATTATTACATAGAACATTATGACATGGAGACAAATTCTTATATTGAGCATAATAACATGGAGACAAATTATTACATAGAGCATTATGACATGAAGAGAAATTATTACATAGAACATTATGACATGGAGAGAAATTATTACATAGAACATAATGACATGGAGAGAAATTATAACAGAACATAATGACATGGAGAGAAATAATAACATAGAACATTATGACATGGAAAGAAATTATTACATTGAGCATAATAACATGGGGAGAAATTATTACACAGAACATTATGACATGGAGAGAAATTATTAAATAGGACAATATGACATGGAGAGAAATTATTAAATAGGACAATATGACATGGAGAGAAATTATTACACAAAACATTATGACATGAAGAGAAATTATTACATAGAACATTATGACATGGAGAGAAATTATAACAGAACATAATGACATGGAGAGAAATAATAACATAGAACATTATGACGGAGAGAAATTATTACATTGATCATAATAACATGGGGAGAAATTATTACACAGAACATTATGACATGAAGATAAATTATTACATAGGACATTATGACATGGAGAGAAATTATTACACAGAACATATTGACATGGAGAGAAATTACAACATAAAACATTATGACATGGAGAAAAATTATTATATTGAGCTTAATAACATAGAGACAAATTATTACATAGAACATTATGACATGGAGACAAATTATTACAGAGGACATTCTGACCATGCATGTCATTATGACTAGCAACAGATTGTAGATACTTCTTTGTTAAAACTATGGTGAAATAAAACTTTATCAGAGATATTATCAGGAAGGCATATAATTATTAGGCAGATAGCAATATAAAATATTATAGCTTATAGCCAACGGAATAAATTAAAATGTCAGTTAATTTAGAGTTAGGTTAATTTATGGGTAAGTTAATTTAGAGATAGGCAGAGGCATCGCTAGGATCACAATATATTTGGGGCTTAGTTAAGATAAACTCTTGGATACTATTTTCTGAAGGACATAGTTACAGGATTTTGGAGGTAGTATTGTAAGCAAATGCTAAGTAGCGTTAATGCAATGAATCTACAAATCTACAGGAACAGCTTCCACTTAAACTAGTTAACAATTTTAAAAACATTAGATAGTGTCTTATCTTTACAAGTCATCTGACTATGGGGAAGCAAATAAACTCTTTATGTAATAAAAACAAGAAAATGCGTTGAGATTTCTTATAACAGAGTAATAAAGAATAGGTTCGTATAGGTCTTCTGTAGTATATGTTTGTATATGTCTGTGTCATATAACTCATCTTATGATATCAGATATTCAACAGGTGCTTGTGGATCTTTGCACTCCTGGCAAATTTGTAGAATAGGTTAAAAAGTCACAAAAAAAAATTGTTTCACTGCCCGTTTTCTGTTTAAGTTTGGAGTAATCAGACGTTTTTGCACGTTGTTTCTTGGTTAGAATAATAGAAATCGAACACATGTATTTTTTAAAAGAAAAACTGATTTCACTTTGTTGTTTTTTATTGTTTAATTTCAAACATAAACATTATATTAAAATGTTCAATCTGCATGGTCTTAAAAATGGAAAGCCGGTCCTTGGCCAAATGCACAGCCAAAAATGTACTTTCTTTCAATACCAATTCACCATTGTTAAAAAAAATGAAGGGCACACGTAATCATCAAAGTATAACCCTGGGTTCCTCCTGGTGCAGGACAATGTCCAGCCTCATGTGGTCAGAGGGTGTAGGCCCTTCCTGGATGACAAAGGCATTGATGCCATTGACTGGTCCCAATGTTCTCCAGACCTGAATCCAATTGGAAAACTCTTGGAGGTTATGTATTGGTGCATCTAATGCCACCAAGTAGCACCACAGACTGTCCAGGAGCTCACAGATGCCATGATCCAGGTCTGGGAGGAGATCCCCCAGGACACCATCTGCCATCTCATCAGGAGCATGCCCAGACATTGTCAGCAGTGCATACAGGCACGTGGGGTCCATACACACTACTGAGTCACATTATGAGTTGCCATGAAGTTGGAACAGCCTGTGATTTCAATTGTTTACTTTGATTTTTGGTGTGAGTTTGAATCCAGCCCTCAATCGGTTAGTGATTTTGGTTTCCATTGACCATTGATATGTCGTTTTGTTCTCAAAAAATTTCATGTAGATCATTAATATATTTCGTTCATCGAGACCCAATGTGTGATTTAAATGTTCCCTTAATTTTAGCTGTTTATATTACCTAACAAACCAATTACATTCAAGGTCATGAAATGGACACAAGAAGTCAATGAACAGATATAAAACGTTAGCTTTTAATATAAAAGGTTAGCTAACTGATATTTAATATATTTTAATGAAGGCATATACTGTACACAAAACAACAGTAAATGTTGGCAGCACTGTGGCCTAGTTGTAAAAAGTGTTAGGCAAGTAAAGAAAAGGTTGCTTGTTCAAATCCCCAAAGAGGCAAGGTGAAAAACCCTGTTGTTTTGGTCCTGAGTAGGCCAATAACTAGCTACTCTAAACTGTCATTGGGCATCTAAGTAGCTGGAACAAATCTAATCAATAAATATATTTGAAATGTTTCTATAACATTTAATAATTGATAAATGAATAGATATAATTAATGCTTTGAATCGTTTGAATCATTGCAAGACCAGGGTTTGAATCCTAGTTGTGGATTTTCCTAGGGGTCACAATTAGCCTGCACATCCCAGGGGTGGGAGGTTCATGATTTAATGTTACCTATCTTGAGAATTATCTTTCAAAAACAATTGTTGTGGGAGCAGTGAACTTAGTCTATGTATAAAGGCTAGAAAGTGCAATCCTTCTGGAGCATAAATGTTCTGGAATGGACTAGATGGTTGAGCAGACTGCGTGACTGATTGTATGTGTTTGAAGAGAAACATCCCTTTATCCACTGTTCTGAGTCTGTTAGGAGTAGCTGAGATGAAACAGGGTCTTATTCACAAATTCCAAATATCGCAATTCAGGAGTACAATGTTTTTTTTTTAAAGAAAAATAGGGAAATAATTGCACAATGTGACTGGCCTGCTTTGCTTGTTGACACGTGCCAATGAGGGCTTCTGTTAGCGGACTACAGCTGGATTTTGGATAATAAAAAAATTAAATGCATGTGCAATGATTGGCTGCCAGCCAAAATGTTCTGAAGAATTGTGAAGTTTCCAAAACGTCCCAATTGCTCGGAAAGGGATAACTAAGGAATAACTATCCTGATTTACAGTGTGACCCAGGAGATGTGATTCTCTCCAAGAATAAAAAGATGTCCTCAAGATTCTGTCATCAGGAGAAACATTTTACTTGGCTAATTTGCATCACAAGCTGCTCACATGAATTGGGCAGTTTAGATTTTCCAACAGCAGTATATCACTTTGAGCAGGAAAAGAACTGCCACAGAAGCCGACATGGTTTAATGATTTACCACAAGTGTGTGGTGTCAAAACAAAGCACTAATATTCTCTCAATGTGAATCTTTCATTACACTGGCTAATTATTGTCCAGCTCACAAAACACTCGGCGCTAACCAAAAAACATACATGAAAATACGAGTCTTGTTTCTTCCCTAGTTTTGGGGCAATTGTTTGGTTGATTTTCAACTGGAACCAATTTCTGCTTCCACAATTCCAAACAAAATGCATTACCTTGCCATTCACAAATAGCAGTTTTGTTATTTATCAGGCAAAATTATATTTATAATTATATTTATAAAAACAATTCTGATTTAGTACTGAAGATGCAATGGCAATTGTTTTGCTCTCTTATAAACCTGTTATGTTATATGAACATTTTCTACTTTATGTTATTGGATGGATGTCTTGGCTAATATTTGATAACAGTTACATAAAACTGAGAGTATTTAAATTACTTCACAGTGCTTTTGGCCAAATGTGCCTTATACAGTTCTCAAATGACTGGGAAAATAACTGACAGATAAAGAGATACACTGCTAGGATTTTCCAGGACATTGTGGTGCCCAGTTACCCTGAATACCTTTCAGGACAGTGCCTCTAGGCATGAGGGGGTTAAAGTTTAAAGTTGGCCAAAAAGAAAGTTGAGACACATTGCCACTTATCCAGCTCTGAAACCAACCATGTCCACTCAGTCTCTGAGGACCCTGGTTGGTTTTTGCATGTGTATACGACAGAGCTGTTTTGCAAGGGTACCATTTCCGGCCCACGACCAGAATCAGCAGAGACCGAGTACTGGCAGGACCCCGAAAAATCAAGGAGGCCTATGAAGTGAAGAGGGGAAAACTTTGCAATGGTCCACACTGCCACCTGCTGGTGGGCAGCATCCCAGCTGTCTTATTACTCGTTTGACCTTAAAAAGCATTGATTCAATCTTCTGTTCAGTTCCTATAATGTACTTTAGATGTTGTAACTTGTTCTCTCCCTCGGGGAACCAATGTTATTTACATAAACAAAATTATTTGTGTCATGGTTTGAAGACTGCTGTCCATTGATGTTTCCCAAGGGGTTGTATATAGCTTGAACAGTTTTATAGAGATGAATGGTTAAAAATTATCCGATCTAGCTGTGAAAAGTTGGGAGAGGCCAATTCCTACGCACTCATAGCTGTAATTACTGCCAGTTGATTCCACCAAGTATTAACTCAGGGGACTGGAATCTTATACAACTGATATTTCAGGTTTATATATATATATATATATATATATATATATATATATATATATATATATATATATATATATATATATATATATAATATTATATGGTAAATATAATATTGCATAAAATGTGATGTAGATGAATGAAGGACTATTTTTTTTATAAACATTTACATCAATAGCAGTACATTAACATGATCATTGCTGTGACTATATTATAATCCTAAATATAAAATATAAATGAAGAAATAGAATATTAAGAGATTAATTATAATGATTTTATCAATTATTAAATAGTAGATACATATTTTGCTCTTCATTAATAAGTAGATAAACACTATTTTTGCGGCAGGTTTTTTACCTTTAATCTAGTTGGAGTGATAGTTAGCAGATGAATACATTTAGGAAAACTAAAAACTTAGAAGGTTGGAATGTTATTTTGAAGGGGCACAAAATGTTTGCTGTTCATTTAGCCAATGACAGGCATCCCACATTATGCCCCACCCACATGTAAAAATCAAAATTACAAATAGTTTTTTATTGCTATTTTATTTGTATTTTATTTATATGAACAGGATATCAAAAAACGATTTGTTGATTTCTCTTAATTTAAAATAACAAAAAGGGAATAAGGAGAAGTGACACAATAATCCATTTTCCTGTTTGAAATAATGGTTCTGGCTACAGGGACCCTTCAGTAGATGTCCTACACGCTGCAGACGTCGATACTGCGAATAGTCTAACGGTAAATGTTGCTCGATCGAATCCCTAAACCGGCTAGGTGAATAATCTGTCTTTCTGTCCCTGAGCAAGAAGACATTTCACGATAATTTCTACTACTAAATGCACTCGATTAGAGTGTCTGCTAAGAGAATAAAATAAAAAATAAAAAATATTATAATAAAAGAGTCCACCGATGTAGGCTATTTGTAACCGAATATTCTTCCATATTGTCCATGCGCTAAAGCAACGTCTTCACTTCAGGCACCAAACCAATACGTATCCCCGCTACGAACCGTCATACAGGTGACAGAAGACAGAAACTGGACAACACTGACAGAACGAAGCTCGTGACCAATCCGTCAGGCTGCGGCACGCGCCACAGTGAATTCCTATGCTTCCAAATGGACACGAGCCCGAATCTGTCTGCTTGCGCACGAGTACAGTCGCGCGTAAATGTGTGTACCTGCGAGCTGCTCTGTTCAATGTGAACGTTAGCCCGAGATTCTTTCCGTTTACTTGTTCACTGCAGAGTTTGTTATGATACCTCACGTCTCTTTCTGAAGTCAAACGGTAAGGTTATGTAGGACGGACAAATACAAACTGTCCATAGTGTTTCCAGATCTGTGTGTGAAACGTTGTATCTGCTGGTTTTAAGGGTGGTCACATTTAGGAGTGGCGAGAGAATAATGCAGTCCTCTAGCCTCCTATTTTAATAGATTACATAGCTACACAGCAAATCCGAAGTAGTATTAAAAAACGACGACGTTTAAATTGCCCGAATCCTTTCTAAGCTTGTTATATGCACGTTTGTATGCACGTTTGTGTTATTGTATACGCTAATCATAGGAATACCGGCATCGGTGTGAGAAAATTCGTTCATACGCAGGTCTCAGGGAAAGCAAATAATAACCTTCAACCATTCTGAAAAAAAAAAGAAATTAACCAAACGGGCTTGACGTGATAAAATTATGCAATACACATCACCAGCATCAAATATCCACATTAATATATGTATTTCAGTAGGATGTGGTAATATATTGTTCATGATTTTTAAGTTACATCATTATTTTCAATGTATGACTATATTACATTATCATTTAGAGAGTGAATAAACTAATCATCTGAATAAAAGCTTCGGTAAAATGATTAACCTACTCTATAGCTTTAAATAATATAATTCGATATTTAGGGGGTTTGTAGAGTAATCCCATTTCTAATCACAAACATGTAGGCTAATATGGGCTAAATAGACTATGTATAATTCTACATTCACTGAGACAAACTCTCGCTTGTCAACCATCCAAAGACAACATCAAACCTTAAACCTATCCACATTGTTAAAGACACAACAATACGTTCCCAAGTGCAGTAAAACGGAAACAGTAGACAAACTGTAAACCACTCTTGTGAAAACCTAATAGATGTTTAGGCGAGGGTATGAGGTCCTTCCAACAGAACATTCCCTCTCCGCCTCCGTCTCCATCCGCATTTATGCATTCGTTTTAGAGGCTTTCTGTCACTATGTTCTGTAAATTTGTCCTCTTGTGTTCGCCAACCAATGTTCTATTTCTCAACCACAGAATGTCCTCTTAACCGAATGACATGCGCATTCTTCATACTACTCATTATTCGTTTTCTTATATACAATATCAACACGTAGGCAATTACTCAATAGAAACCATTACTTCGCCTTAAAGATGTCTAAAGTTTAGTTAAATTACTAATACGTCAGATTGAACCATTACTGCGTCCAGTGTAGGTATGAAAGAGAAACAGAGAAATGGAGAGAATGAGTGAGAGCGAACAATGAAGTTGAGTAGGTACTAGAAGGCACGATGGAACTCACCTGTAGTCCCGCGAGGCAGAAGTGCTGTATCTCGCGCCTCTAGTAGTCTCTCAGCCTTCACTTCATAAATCATTCATAAACAATTACAGCTTATTATAAGTCCTAGCTTAACCCCGGTGATTGGACTGTCAAAAACGACCTATATTTTGTGTTATTTATGTTCGAAAGTATTATGTTTGTTTCTCAATGAACACCAGTCTAAAACACTGTAGTTGTCGCATCTGTGCGTATTCAGTGAGAATTTTCAGCACCCTGGTCAGCGCAACTTTCGTTTATATAGGCTACCCCCCTCCCTGACCCCGTGGTGCAGCACGACTGACGTCAGCTCCATTGATAAGAATGTTTTTGTGTAGATGGAACTCGGAGGGTCTTCTGGCCCGTACGCTGATGAATGAACGGAAATGGCATGAATGAAATTGTACTTTTCCTCAATGAGGCCAGGGAAACCATTCAGGTTGTGGAGTGAGTGGCGGCAGCCATTTTCTGACAAAGATGTTATATGTTATATTATTGTGTTCCCTTGTCTGGGCGGCGTGTAGTTCGGCAGTAGCGGGAAAGCCACAGTGGTAACTTTGATAGCCTATTAATTAGGATGATTGGATGACGCGCCCTAGTGACCGAATGACTCGAGCCACTATACCGGGGCCGTTGCAGCGCAATTTCTTAAGCCGGTTCCACTCTCACGACTGTTATTTTTGAGGTGTCTTTACTGATACTCCGTGGAGGGGCCACGCGAACCGCATGAGCAGCCGTGACGCACACGGTTCAGCTCCACTGCTCGATTTCCGCTCAATTTCCTGGGCTCGCTCAATTTTCTGCTCTTTGTCTCGCGCCGTCTCTGCCTCTCCTCCCATCTGTCAGCCGCCCTTTCTGCTTCTGACGGGCCTTCTGATCACCGGTTATCTCTCTCCCTCTCTCTCTCTCTCACCCCCCCCCCCCCCCCCCACACACACACACACGCACGCACTGCACACTTACTTGCAATGAATAGAGGGTGATTAACCCCGGCTCTGAGCGGATCAGTGAGTTGAATGTATGTCTATTTTCCTTTCTGATTCAGATGTAAATGTCTTAAGCGGGCTCTTACTGAGAAACACGCCAGGCTTAACCGGGAGCTATCCTTACCTTATTTAATTTTATTATATTAGTTTTATAGTGGAAAAACATTATTTGGTCATTCATTTGTTCGTTCAACCTCTATTATTACAGAGGTAGGCCTATTTTGTGTTTAAAATAATTTGCTTCTTCTGATAAAAATAGATAATTCTGAGACATTTTATGATATCAATCTATTATCAGTCTAAACTGTTTAGGGCCGTTATTTCAGATGGTAATTGTTTCATTAAGACTTTAAAGAATAAATTGAAGCCTTAATTTTGACTTAAAATATAGCCTACTAAACATATATTTCGTAGAACAAC
The DNA here is from genome assembly GCF_011004845.1 of Esox lucius. NCBI lineage: Eukaryota > Metazoa > Chordata > Actinopteri > Esociformes > Esocidae > Esox > Esox lucius. The sequence goes on along the minus strand of NC_047575.1, from coordinate 49,396,866 downwards.
GCTGTACTAAATTAAATTAATGCATTTAAAATACCACTATAAAATAATGTAAATCCATGTGGCTCCCTCAGGGAGACAATAGATCCTTAAGGCTGATGATGAAAAACGCTGTAGATTAAATTAGATCGTCTGCTAAACGTAAAATGTAACAATCTGTGGTGGGAGACATCAACCATTGTGTCTATGAAAAGTGAATGTAAGTGTTCTACCTCGCCTCCAAACAAAGTGAATTAAGGGGCAACTAAAGCACTTTGGATGAAGTCTTGTAGGTCAATGGAAATATATAAATGAAACAGATTTTAATTGTTAATGGCAGAACCAACAATTTAGGCTTATGTTCATATTTAGAGTTTTGATGCTGCAAGCTAATAAACACAAACACAAACACACACACACACACACACACACACACACACACACACACACACACACACACACACACACACACTATCTCAAATATATATTGCAACTAAAACGTTTTCAAATCTCAATACTGTGCATCGCTTTTTGAAATAATAGCATGTCTGTGGTTTTTCCATTAAATTTGTCCCCAGGCTAAACAGTTAAAACAACATGAATACTATTATTAATTGTGTGATCGTTTCATCTGTGTGAGCGCCCGCTCCGGCGTGTGTGTTTGTGTGGTGTGTGTGCGCGCGCGCTCCTGAGTGTGTGTGTGGGCGCGCACGCGCTCCTGCGTGTGTTGCAACATAAATCCAGTGTTCATAAAATATCGATTGTAAATTGTGGGTGTTTAGGCGATATTGTGGTAGGTGGGCTAAAATAATGTTCATTATGACTAACTAAACAATGGGGGCGTCAACAATCTCACCGATCACATTGCTTCAATTGGATTAAACTTGCTGCTCGGATATTAGAATCCCAGGAGGAACGTTGGTAACTGCGACATTAAAAGGTCTGACTCGCGCCTCCAAATGTGGAGTGCATGGCCCGCGCTGATGAGATTCTCAGATAGTAGCGTTTTAACATCCGATTATTTTCCATCGAGGAGGCAACCTTGTCTTCGACGTCACTGTGAAGTGTCATTTTGAAGGCCTTGGTGGTAGGTAGGTAGGTAGGTAGATTAATACATTTCCATGTTATCATAGACAATTATATCATTATAAGCAGGAAAAACCCAGAGGCCCCCACAGAGAGATTATTTTAAACAAAGGGATATGTCATTATGCTTTGAAGTTTCACCATGATGGCAAATGGCACCCATGTTAGTCAGGGAGAAATCCATCCAGAATGGCAAAGGTGTTGTGTTGTCTGATTTTTACTGACTACATACTATGTTACATGAAATGTCAGAAATGGGTGAAATCATATAAAATACAGCCATATTATGGTTTATACAGGTTTTATATAAATATGTAAATAGTGTTATATGTAGATAGCAATGCTATCAGCACTCTGTCTTGCTCCATGTACTGGAATGAGGACTTGCTCTCCACAGTGATGCATACAGTCTCGGTTGTGTTAAGCCTGCAGATGTAAACATGAGTTTAGTCTCAAGGTAAAGCATGCCTGTGTTTGCAGCAGATCAAATGGAGTAATAATTTATTGTGATAGCCAGAGGCGCCCTGCGACCTCTGCATTATTACAGCCGCGTGCACTTGGAGACAGAGGGTTCTGCGCGCCACGGAATGCTCTGTGTGTGTGTGTGTGTGTGAGGTTGGGAGAGAAGCGGAGAGCCACAGGGCAGATGCTGATATAACGGCTTGGCATTATCAACTGCCACTCAGCATTAGATCCCTACCCCGTCGCCTGCCCGCGCCCTCGCCTGCCCGCGCCTTCGCCTGCTCGCGCCTTCGCCTGCCCGCGCCATCGCCTGCCCACCCCCACCCCTGCCTGCGCCTTCGCCTGCCGCCCCCACACCTGCCCGACCCACGCCTGCCCGCGCCCTCGCCTGCACGCTGACTCACGGCCCTCCGCCTGGCCACTCTCACAGATTAGCACCAGGACACGTGTATTTAATGGAACACACACATCTCTCTCGCTCTCTGTCTTTCTCACCATCTCTGTCTTTCTCACCATCTCTGTCTTTCTTACCATCTCTGTCTTTCTTACCATCTCTGTCTTTCTCACCATCTCTGTCTTTCTTACCATCTCTGTCTTTCTCACCATCTCTGTCTTTTTCCCCATCTCTGTCTTTCTCACCCTTCTCTGTCTTTCTTACCATCTCTGTCTTTCTCAACATCTCTGTATTTCTCACCATCTCTGTCTTTCTCACCATCTCTGTATTTCTCACCATCTCTGTATTTCTCACCATGTCTCTCCTCCCTTTGTCTCTCTCCCACTCTTCTCTCACTGCTTCCTTTCTCTTTCTCTCTCTTTCTTTCGGTTGTACATTAGCAAGGCTTAAACAAAGACTGCCTGGCTTCTAGGTTACCTGTCTGTCTGTCAGGGATAGAGGGAGAGAAGAGAAATATTTTGGACAGTGAGAGGGGAAGATATGATTCCTTCCCCTCATATTGGTCAGATCAGTGTGTTTGTTGTGATTCCTTCCCCTCATATTGGTCAGATCAGTGTGTTTGTTGTGATTCCTTCCCCTCATATTGGTCAGATCAGTGTGTTTGTTGTGATTCCTTCCCACCATATTGGTCAGATCAGTGTGTTTGTTGTGATTCCTTCCCACCATATTGGTCAGATCAGTGTGTTTGTTGTGATTCCTTCCCACCATATTGGTCAGATCAGTGTGTTTGTTGTGATTCCTTCCCACCATATTGGTCAGATCAGTGTGTTTGTTGTGATTCCTTCCCACCATATTGGTCAGATCAGTGTGTTTGTTGTGATTCCTTCCCACCATATTGGTCAGATCACAGATTTTTCTGCCTCTCTGCTTATGTGGCAGATCCTCTAATGCAGCAAGCAGTGTTCTAATGGACTTTCTATAATGTAGACCTCATGAATAAAGACTTTCCGCCCACACAAACACACACACACACATACAAACACACACAAGCATACACACACATACAAACACACACAAGCATACACACACATACAAACACACACAAGCATACACACACAACCAACAGAAAAACACCTCCCACTGGCTTCCGGCTACGATCCGTGAGCACCCCCTTCGCGGGCCTGCTTAATGGGGTGTGTAGCCATGCTTGACACCCCCACACACACCACGCTGGTCGAGTGTGTTGATGTAGGTCTATGCAAGTTTGTGTTTGAGAGAGATAGGCATCAAGCTACAACAAGATACCTGTCTCCCTGTCAGTCTCGTGTCTGTCCCCTTTCAGTCAGTCCCCTGTCAGTCCCTTTTCTGTCAGTCCCCTGTCCGTCCCGTCAGTCCCCTTTCTGTCAGTCCCGACTGTCCCCTTTCTCTCAATCCTTTGTCAGTACCCTATCAGTTCCCTTTCTGTCAGTCCTCTTTCTGTCAGTCCCCTTTCTGTCAGTCCTTTTTCTGTCAGTCCCCTGTCAGTCTTTTTTTAAGAAAAATGTTGACTACGTCCAAACTGAGTTCAACGTGCTGTTGCTAAAAGTTTACCTTCCTCTACTGACAGTTTCCCTGGCCCCAACTGGGGGTGAATTTGCAGTCCTCTGCTTTGCAACACACAACTCTCCTCCTTAACAACATTCCAACTGTTTCAGCTCTACTGTATGAAAGGAACCAATGGCCTTGCTTTTGAGGGAGGTTGTCTTACGCAGATGTGCCTCTCAAGAGAAGAGGTGGAAACTGAGCTGCACTTCCTAACCTCCTCCTTTATGCACACATTGGAGATTTTTTTTTTCAGATAAAACAGACCCAGAATTGTAATATTGTAGTACTAAATGTTAACTCAGAAGGTTTTCACAAATGTTAACTTAATGTCTTTCACTCTTATTAGTCATTATGCTTTTGCAATGTAAAAATTGGTTGTCAGTGTGAGTGGATCACCATTGTGTATTATTCTGGAAAAACGAACATTACTGCATAGGCTTTCAACAGTGTACCTCCATTATAAAGGGTTCATGTGTCAATAATGTAATACTGCACTGCAGGTTAGAAGATGCTGTGTCAGTTTACGTTCTGCAGAATGAGGTGTGAGTGCCCTCCTCACTGCTGTTTCCAGCCCAGTGTTGATCTGTTTCCTATTTCACTTCACACATTCATTTGCAGGTGTTGTAGTCATTGATCAGACACCAAAGAGCAGTAAGTTACCTTTCTTAACAACAGAAAATATTTTAACCATGTTAGCTGAATGATTTGAACCAGCAACATTAGTTAGTAGTTTGGCCAACACTCTAACCACTAGGCTATCTGCCTCCTCAAGGAAAGGTTTCTTTGCTGCTGTTTTTACACCAGAAAGAACTTAGCAGTTCTTATCTCTCTGCTCTACAACTGGCTCCTCTAAATGGAAATAAAACCAGCTCACTCACAGTGAATGAGTCATATTAAAGTTGCAATGTGTTTGATTGAGGATGGATAACAAATGTTTAGTAATTTCTTATTATTAAAACACTTTTCATAACATGTGATTTCCTTGTGTGGTTTTACATTTACGTATTGAGCATATCTTGTAGGCCTTTTCTTTGTAATATGTCTGAAAACATAATTGAACAATGCTTTACAAAGCTTAATACTCATCACATTGTGGCACTTTTTTATGAAATTGAGCTTTACAACTGTATATCTGTTCCTGTACCCTGATTCGTTTTGTAATTAGTTACAAAATGGAGAAAGAAATATAGCATACCAGATTACTTCTTATTTGTAATACTTCTTGTAATATTGTTGCTTCAGAAAAAGAAACACGAAACAACGCCAGAGTCGCCGTTGGACTTAAAAGTTGAGTAGTTTCCCACCCTACAAACCACCACTTAAAAACTGGACTACAACATAAACGGTGTGTTGGACTACAACATAAACGGTGTGTTGGACAACAACATAAACGGTGTGTTGGACTACAACATAAACGGTGTGTTGGTCTACAACATAAACGGTGTGTTGGACAACAACATAAACGTGTGTTGGACTACAACATAAACGGTGTGTTGGACTACAACATAAACGGTGTGTTGGACTACAACATAAACGGTGTGTTGGACTACAACATAAACGGTGTGTTGGACTACAACATAAACGGTGTGTTGGACTACAACATAAACGGTGTGTTGGACTACAACATAAACGGTGTGTTGGACTACAACATAAACGGTGTGTTGGACTACAACATAAACGGTGTGTTGGACTACAACATAAACGGTGTGTTGGACTACAACATAAACGGTGTGTTGCCACCATCGATTCTCAAGTTTCCTATTTTTTTCCTCTTCCATACTTGACTTCATCAATTTGACTAATATGCAAGTTTGGAGATTTATTTGGCCATAAATATCCTATTAAAAAAAATATATTCCCTGTTTGCTGTTTGTGGGTGTACAACGTCTCCAACATAATGTGTTACTCCATCAGCTGACTGATCTTGACAGATGCTGGTGTTCATTAACATGATAAAAGGATTGAATGAGGAAATGAAAGGAGATGTGAAACGGGACAGTAACCGTAGAGGGACTTTGTGTTTTAACCCCTCGGCTGTCGGAGAGAACATCCACTCTGTCTCAAAAAGACAAATGATAGTTGTGCGCTACGCATGGCTTTTGCAATGCCAAACCCTCTTTTTACGTTGTCTTCGACATATCGATTCCAGTTATATATTTATCCTCTGAGCATTAACCATAAAATGTGCTCCGAATCACTGAGAAACTGGCTGCATTGGAGACGGATTGCGTCGCAGGCACGAGGCAGGCAGCAAATTTGGAGTTGATGAGGCGATTCATATGAGTGCGCGCGGCATCAGATCCCGCCATCAATCTCCTCCTCTCCCTTACGCACCAATGCACACATAGCAGCTAGCGCAGACCTTTAATATCACACACACACACACACACATACACACACACACACACACACACCTTGTATACATTTTAGAAATTGTCTATGCTGAAGGAAAAGTGAAAAGTAAATGTTTGCAGATTACTGTTTTCCATATCCAGAAATAACACTATTAGGATGTAATGTAATGTAAGTTACATATTTTGTTAACTTAACATGCTAAATATTTACTGTGGATTAATGTGGATGTTTATTCTACAAATGTAGGCAATTTGTAATTTGGCCGAGTAACAAAGTGCAGTTTCATAGCTAATATCATGCAAATCTTAATATTTAGCAATTTCACAAAATCTTGTATATTTTACAAACGGTTTGTTATTATTATTTGCCTTCCACAATGTGCAGGTGTGTGTGTGTGTGTGTGTGTGTGTGGTGGTGGTGGTGGGGTGGGGAAAGACCAATAACAGCACAGATTTTTTTATAACTGTTTGCACTAATAGCTCAGGTTGGGTTCACTATGGCCAGACATCCCCATGCTATCCACCATAAGTTCTGTGCTTGCTAGTTTACTATAAAACTCCCCAGCAACAAGGCTGTCCCCTATTCTCCTGCCACCGCTGAGACTTCATTATTTCACTAGAACATAAATCAGACCCCATTAATTCACCCAGACAGATTTACATGAGCCATTTGTGGAGCTGTGATTTGTATCGCTAGTCTTACAAAGCCACTGATAGACCGCTGTTCTTAAAATCAAATCAATCAAAATGACATTGTGTCACAATGTTCATCAACAACAGGTGTAGACTGACATTTTTACAAATGGTTCCTGTTTTAAAAAATGCTAATTGAAGTAAATAATTCTAGCAAAGGAATATATTCACACAGTAATTTAGATCACAGTACAGTTAATGTATGTGCTCTATAAAAGGCTTTACATCTTTCAGTTTCCCTCTGTAATTCATATACAAGAGAATCACTGTTACGTTGTAGTTCGGCTTGAGATGGCCAGTCACTGGGTAGCTTGCTGGTGTCTTACTACCTGACTTCAAATCAATAAACAATTAAATTATGGAAATAATGCTCAGCTGGCATTCTCTTCCATACACTGCATGTAACTACGTGTCTATTGTCTGCCAACATCCTGTAAATATCTGTCTTCCAGTATCTAACAACCTTTATATGTCTGTCTACTATATTACAGCCTTAACAAATGTGTCCTCTACTAACAACCTTAACATATCTGTCATCCACTATCTAACAAACTTTAAATATCTGTCATCCACTATCTAACAAACTTTACATATCTGTCATCCTTTATCTAACAAACTTTAAATATCTGTCATCCACTATCTAACAAACTTTACATATCTGTCATCCACTATCTAACAAACTTTAAATATCTGTCATCCACTATCTAACAACTTTACATATCTGTCATCCACTATCTAACAAACTTTACATATCTGTCATCCACTATCTAACAAACTTTACATATCTGTCATCCACTATCTTACAAACTTTACATGTATTTCATCCACTATCTAACAATCCTTAAATGTCTGTCCTCTATCTGACAGCCTTCACATGTCTTTCATCTACTATCTAACAGCCTTTGCATCTGTCCTATAACAGCCTTTACATGTATTTCATCCCACTTATCTAACAATCCTTAAATGTCTGTCCTCTATCTGACAGCCTTCACATGTCTTTCATCTACTATCTAACAGCCTTTGCATCTGTCCTATAACAGCCTTTACATGTTTGTCCTCCACTATATAAAAACCTTTACATGTCTGTCCTCCACTATGTAACAGCCTTTGCATGTCTGTCCTCCACTATCTAACAGCATTTACATGTCTGTTCTCCACTATATAACAGCATTTACATGTCTGTCCTTCACTATCTAACAGCCTTTTCATGTCTGCCCTTCACTATGTAACAGCCTTTACATGTCTTTCTTCTACCATCTAACAACCTTTACATGTATGTCCTCCACTATCTAACAGCCTTTTCATGTCTTGCCTCCACTATATAACTGCCTTTACATACTATTATTGAACACAACTGCTAATATCTAAATGCGTTGTCTTCAAAGATGGAACTTGATTGAACTTGTCTTTGATTGTCTGGTCTGTTTAAATAATACGATAACATTTCCTAAACAAGTATTTTTGGGACAACAGCAACATCATTTCTGTGAGGTTTAAACTGAAGACCAGAGTATGCTATAGTGACAGCAGACCATGTCAAGACGCATGACAAGCTGGTATCCTATCAGAGTAGTAGAAGCTACTAGCCTATCAGAGCAGCAGACGCTACTAGCTTGTCACTAAAGGAGTGGAAATGTACTATTTTATGAATGGAGCGGTCTTCCTCTCAGCAATAGCTGGGCTGGCCACCATGTGCAGACCTGCTAATCGATTTGGCTGTGACTTGCAGGCCTATCTCGTGGACACACACACACACATACACACACAGATGCACATTCGCAGATATGCTGTGCACGACAAATAAACGGACAGCGAGTCAAGTCCTCTAAAACTCCTTGTAGGAATGCAGACTGTTATCGGTGATCAGCTCTGCACGCCACCGGCCGCCGGCAGGGGAAGTCATCTGAAAGCCGTTTGAAACGCTGTAATTTGACGGTGTGACTCATCCTAGAGAACGTCTGAGACAACCTCTGATCCTCACAGGGAGCTGGCTGCTGTGTCGGGGAAAGGAGGAGGGAAAGATTAATAGCGAGGGATGAGAGAAAGCAAAGGAGAGAAAGAAAGCTTGAGTTTGGCGACATTACCCGAGGCATATAAACACGTTTGTAACAAGCCTCATCAAGACAGTCACGTTCCTGCAAGATGCCTCTGGGCAGGGACATGTTTTAAACGCTTCAGTTAACTCCCTGTGTCTCCCTTCTCCGCTCTCCTCTCCCCCTTTTCCTTTCCATGTTCTCTCTTCTCCTTCTGCTCTCTCCTCCTCCTCTCTCTCCTTTACTGCAGTTGGAACTGGGAAAAGTTGCATCTTCCTAAATAAATAAAGCATCCCACCAGTGGCTTCAAACACAGACCCACTGTTTTAGAGTTTGGCAAAAAGTTAATACAGCAGATTAATCACATTTCATTGTATTCTATATGCTTTCTCTTCTCTCTTTAACTTCTCTCTTCTCCCTCTTTCTCTCTCTGTGATAATGCATCCCAACACCCTGAGGTGCTAATCAACCAATTACCACAGAAAATATTTATATAGGTATATATTTAACTATAACTATATCAGATCTGGGCACCAAACCGTGAATCCATCAATCGTTAATTAACTAAGTTAGCATTTTTGTTAGCAATTTAATGTTTAAGTTAACTGTAAAAATGATTAGACAAAATTAACTTCCATTATATTAACTTCCCTTAACTCAGGTCCGCTAAACCCTAGGGTCTAAGTCGAATGTTGTTTCAGTCCAGAGTGGGGAAGGAGAACAAATCCAATACTTGATGTGGTGTATATCTAAATGCTGCAGTATGTTCAAAGTAAAAAATGTATTACTCTGCAGAAAGATTGTGCGCTGGTCTCAAGACTTCAGTATGTGAAGACTGAAGAGTGAAAAAAACACTTGGGAACCCTCCTATTACTTGTGAGCAGCTAATCATGTGTAGTAAAAATCATCAATGATTGGCCAACAAAGAATGGCTTTTTAGTGTCTATGAAATGGATTGGTTATTCATTGTTATGCTGGGATGAGACTTTCCAAAAATGGAACAAATTCAACGCCACTTTACGTTGCCTCGCCTTGACGGAAATGAATGAAGGTATTGTCATTTGACTTAGTCATAAAGTCTTTAGATTGTCATTGAAGAAGTACGGTACAACAAAATGTAGTTAGCATCTAACCAAAAGTGCAAATAGAAGAGGGTAGAAAATGTACATACATGTGAAAGAATTGAATATAATGGATGATACAAGTGGGATGTATAGATGTGCAATGAAGGCACATGCATGTACAGATGGTAATTTTAAATGTGCAATGAAGGCATATTGAAGAGGCAAAGTAGCATGTGCAGCTGAAATGCAGGGATAGCAGCAATGAAATTCCTGAGGTAGACATGTACATGTAGCAACTGATTATCAGACTTGGCAAAGCCGACTTTGTGTCAGAGTCCAGTAGTACAAAGAGAGTAGTGCAACAAGGTCCCTGAGAGGCAGTACTAAGCAGTGGGCAGGTGGGCATGGTTAGTGCTGGGTCAAAGAGTTCAGCAGGGTTACACTAGCAGGAAAGAAGCATTTCCTGAGCCTGCATGTGCGGGAATGAAGAGACCTGTATCACCTGGCTGATGGTACGAGGGCAAACAGTTAGTGGCATGGATGTGAAGGGTCCCTGATGATGTCGCGCGCCCTATGAAGAAACCACTTGCACTGGTGGTCTACGATGGCCGGAAGCTGGGCACCAGTGATGTGCTGGACGGTTTTCACCACCCATTGCAGGGCCTTCCGGGCGGCCACGGAGCATCTGCCAAATGTAATTAGTCAGAATGCTCTGGATTGTGCAGCAGTAAATGTTAATGAGGATCTTGGAAGAGAGATGGGCCTTCTTCAGCCTCCTCAAAAAGTACAGGAATTTGAAGCTGGACACAAGCTCCACCTCAGTGCCATCGATAAGAACTTGGGCGTGAATGCAGCCTATAATCTTTAATGAGCTCCTTGGTCTTCATTGCACTGAGGGCCAGGTTGTTCAATCAATCAAATGTATTTATAAATCCCTTTTTACAACAGCAGTTGTCACAAAGTGCTTTTACAGAAACACCCGGCCTTGTGCTGGGGGGCTAACAAGACTGTCGTTTCTTCCTGGTGGCACAGACGCAGTTTTTTCTATTTCTACACTAACATAATCCTTGCCTGACATTTGCGTTAGAAGCCGAGCCTCTAACTCTGCTATCTTTACTTGTAGACGATAGTTCTCCTCCGTGTTGTATCTACAACAATTACAGTGATAACGCATTTTAATGATACTTAGCATCGGGGGTTCAGGGGTGTGTAGTTCTGTTAATTATGTCCAAAAAGACTCCCGGTGTAGGAAAGGTAAGAGGTCAACAGATGAGGAATATGACGTTGGTAAACTCTTAAAGTAGAATTTGACCAAATTGTTTATATAGAGTAAGAGTAAGTTTGGCAGGTAGCCAGGTAGGTAACAATAGGCAGCGTACAACACATCATCGATCCCACAATGCAATTGGTAAGTCTATAGCTCTAATAGTCACATGTTGTTGTTGTTGTCAGTGCACCATGCCGCCAGGCACTTGACCTCCTTCCTGTAGGCTGACTCGTCATTGTCACTGATCAGGCCTACCACCGTGGTGTTGTCTGCGAACTTGACAATGATGTTGGAGTTGTGTACAGGAATGCAGTCGTGGGTGAAGAGGGAGTACAGTTCAGGGTGGAGGAGGCTCAGCACACATCCTTGTGGAACATCAGCGTTCAGGATCAGGGTTGAGGAAGCACCAGTGTTGAGGATCAGGGTGGAGGGGGCTCAGAAAACAAGCCTTGTGGAACACTAGTATTCAGGATCAGGGAGGAGGAGGTTCAGCACACAGCCTTGTGGAAGACCATATAGACAGGTGTGGGCCTTTCTGACATGGACTGTAAAGTGTGATACCTCATATAGACAGGTGTGGGCCTTTCTGACATGGACTGTCAAGTTTGAGACCTCAGCAATTGGATTGTGGGATTGTTGACGTGTTGTTACGAGGTTACGAAGCAGAACATAGCATCAGCGTGTAAACTAGCTAGAAAGATGTGTCGGCATCGAGTAATTGTCTCTGGCCCCCTCCCAGCTAGGGGTGGTGACGAGCTCTACAGCAGACTTGCGCAACTCAATCGCTGGCTGAAAACGGAGTTCTGCCCGTCGCAGGAGGTAGAGTTTGTAGATAACTGGCTCTCTTTTTGGGACTCACACAGAAATAGGGCCAGGCCTGATCTGCTGAGGAGCGACGGACTCCATCCTAGCTGGAGTGGTGCTCTTCTTTTATCTAGCAACATTGACAGGAGTCTCTCTCCTATAGCCTCACCATAAGATAGAGTGTAAGTCAGGCCGCAGGCTGTTAGCCAGCCTGCTAGCATAGTGGAGTCTGTCGATAGCATAGCCAGAGTAGTTTGTACAACTTTACCTATTGCCACTGTGACCCTTGACCCCTGACCTCTACTTTGATGAACATATAAAATATGTCTCAAATAGTTGCTTATTTTAATCTTCAAAACATTGCAAAAATCAGAACCTTTCTATCCAAAACTGATGCAGAAAAATGAATCCATGCGTTCGTTACTTCTAGACTAGATTACTACAATGTCCTCTTCTCTGACAAATCAATAAATAAACTTCAATTAGTGCTGCACACGGCTGCTAGAATCCTAACTAGAACAAAAACAATGTGAACACATTACTCCTGTACTAGCCTCTCTACACTGGCTGCCTGTTAGTGTTAGGGCTGATTTTAAGGTTTTACTGTTAACCTATAAATCAATACATGGACTTGCTCCTACCTACCTTGCTGAAATGATCCAGCCATACATACCTACACTTAACCTACGATTGCAAGATGCAGGCCTTTTAATTGTACCTAGAAGTTCTTAACAAACACTACTGTGGAACACTAGAGCTCCACTACTGTGGAATGATCTGCAAATTAAGGTTAGAAATGCAAACTCAGTGCAAACTTTCAAGTGTCTAAAAACTCATCTCTACAGCACGGTTTATGATTAGGTGTAGCCTGGCCCAGGGGCGTGAAGGCTTGATACTGTCCACCCTTGCTGTCTTGCCAGGTGGGCTCTTGTCGCCACTGGGATGCCCTCCCTCCAATGCCTTTTGGGGGAAGAGTCAGTGGCTTGTTGTTGACTCTCTGTTGCACACTTGTGCAATTGGGCTGTACTCTGCTGGCAATACTCGGCCCTCATTCAGGTTGGTTGCGGTTGGTGGGTGTCCCTTTGGGTGATGCTTGGCAATGTGGGTGGATTGATTTCCTGCCTGTTGGGCCCTGTCCGGGGCCTCCCCCGGATAGGGCCACAGTGTCGCCGGACCCCCCCATCTCAGTCCCAAGGTCTTACGCTGCTATATTATTGTGCTGGGGGAGTAGGGTCAGTTCTCCTTCCCCACTAAGTTCTCCTTCTCCACTATAAATTGTTGTTAATATGAGGAATGCATTTTCTGAACTTTCCCAGTCTCCTCCCGTTTTAAACTTTAGGAGGACATGACGTCCTGGTCCACACCTGCGGAGTACCTGGTTTGGGGGGACCGTTGCTGTCCCTGTCCTTGTCCATCTGGTCATGCTTTTGACCTAGTCTAAATTTAAATAGACTCTGGATTTAGCCCACATGCATTTATTAATTATTCCATTTGGACTCTTAATATCTCACCCGGCACAGCCAGAAGAGGACTGGTCACCCCCTGAGCCTGTGTCCTCTCTAGGTTTCTTCCTAAATTTTGTCCTTCTTAGTTAGTTTTCCTAGCCACTGAAATTCAACACTACTGTTGTTTGCTCCTTGGGGTTTAAGGCTGGGTGTTTCTGTAAAAGCTCTTTGTGACAACTGTTGTTGTAAAAAGGGCTTAATAAATACATTTGATTGATTGATTGATATAGACAGGTGTGGGCCTTTCTGACATGGACTGTAAAGTGTGAGACCTCAAAGACAGGTGTGGGCCGTTCTGACATGGACTGTAAAGTGTGAGACCTCATGTAGACAGGTGTGGGCCGTTCTGACATGGACTGTAAAGTGTGAGACCTCATGTAGACAGGTGTGGGCCGTTCTGACATGGACTGTAAAGTGTGAGACCTCATGTAGACAGGTGTGGGCCGTTCTGACATGGACTGTAAAGTGTGAGACCTCATGTAGACAGGTGTGGGCCGTTCTGACATGGACTGTAAAGTGTGAGACCTCATGTAGACAGGTGTGGGCCGTTCTGACATGGACTGTAAAGTGTGAGACCTCATGTAGACAGGTGTGGGCCGTTCTGACATGGACTGTAAAGTGTGAGACCTCATGTAGACAGGTGTGGGCCTTTCTGACATGGACTGTAAAGTGTGAGACCTCATGTAGACAGGTGTGGGCCGTTCTGACATGGACTGTAAAGTGTGAGACCTCATGTAGACAGGTGTGGGCCGTTCTGACATGGACTGTAAAGTGTGAGACCTCATGTAGACAGGTGTGGGCCGTTCTGACATGGACTGTAAAGTGTGAGACCTCATGTAGACAGGTGTGGGCCGTTCTGACATGGACTGTAAAGTGTGAGACCTCATGTAGACAGGTGTCGGCCTTTCTGACATGGACTGTAAAGTGTGAGACCTCATGTAGACAGGTGTGGGCCGTTCTGACATGGACTGTAAAGTGTGAGACCTCATGTAGACAGGTGTCGGCCTTTCTGACATGGACTGTAAAATGTGAGACCTCATGTAGACAGGTGCTTTCTAAGTCCATTTAATTCAGTTTGCCACAGGTCGACATGTTCTAGAGACAAGGATGATCAAAGGACACAGGATGCATCTGTGTGAAAATAATTCACATTACCCACAGTCCATTGAATGTCCAGAGTGGCTCAGTTGGAACAGCAAAAGTTAGTAGACAGTTACAGTACAAACGCCAGGGTTGTGGGTTAGATTCCTTTATCATAATGTATGCAGTCACTAATTCATGTCACTATTTTACTTAGTAAATTACATTTACCAACTGGCAAACTATATGGCTGGAAAATCTGTTTCAATTTATTGTAATTCTAGTCATGCAGCTGTCTGTATCCAGCTGGACGGCTTTCTCCCAGCTGTCTCTCTTTCAATTTCTCTCTCTCTCTCTCTCTCTCTCTCTGGGGTGACTCAGCTACTAAAATGGAGTTGTGTTTCTAACATGTCAATGAATGTCCTTCTGCTACGTCTCTTTCTCTGCCTTTCGTGTATCCTCTCATTCCCTCTCATCGGGTCACTTAACTCTGTCGGTCTTGCTGTAAATATCTTCCAATATCTCTCTGTTTCTCCCTCTCTGTCTCTATTGTGAATATTTTTCGGAATGAGTTTTGGTTATCTCTCACTGCTGAGGCCGTGAAGTCAGATGATGCTGGAGTAAACACAAAGCCAGCTGCCTTGGCTGATTATCTCTCACTGCGCACAATAGTATTTGTGTTTGCGTGTGTTTGTGTAGGTACTTAATAAAGGAATACAACACAAGAAAGAGCAGACTTGAAATGTGTAAAGTATACCACTGTATTTTCTTCTGCCCAGGCCCTGAAACATACAGTTGTTTTTTCTTCTGCCCAGGCCCTGAAACATACATTTCTATTTTCTTTGGTCCAGGCCCTGAAACACATTGTCAAAAAGTGGGCCTTTTTCTTCTTTTGAAATCTACACCTGTATAATTCATCCCATTCAGCAGCAGCAGATCATTGTGGCAGAACTTGTTTGACATCAATGAGTGCTCAATTACATTGATAATGATATGGCAACTTGTGGATAATCACACTATTTACAAGTAGAGTGTAATAAACATTGTGTTAAAAATCATATTTACAGAACATTGTGGTAACACTCAATAGAGAACTTTCCATATTCAGCCAGTTGGCCTCTATGGCATCTCGGGCTGAAGGAAAACATTTGTGAAATCAGCACTGAACCAAAAAACTGTGATAATTTCCCATCTCCAGACAGCTTGGCAGCAGCGGAAGTTCAGTTTGTCTACTAGCTAGTTTTATTCTGCTGTTAATATAGATTATTTTAGATTATTTTTAGCCCAGGACACATTAATTGTCCTTTAGTAGCGTGTTAAGAAATCCAGTGTTAACCTGCTGATAATGGAAAGGTCTGTTTGGTTGATGTGTTGATGATTTCCATGACTCATTTGATGATAGGTGTTAGGGCCATTAGATGACACACATTGCTGCTGGTAGCCATGGTGATGACATACCTATCAGGTTGATGACTAACATGGCCAGGTTCTGTTCAGGTCCTCATCACTAACAGGTTATGTTCAGGTCCTTATGACTAACATGTTCTGTTCAGGTCCTCATGACTAACCGGTTCTATTTAGGTCCTCATGACTAAACACCAGTACTAGACAGTCCTAGGCCAGTACTAGACAGTTCTAGGCCAGTATTAGACAGTTCTAGGCCAGTACTAGACAGTGCTAGGCCAGTAGTAGACAGTACTAGGCCAGTACTCGAAAGTCCTAGGCCAGTACTAAACAGTTCTAGGCCAATACTAGACAGTTCTAGGCCAGCACTAGACGGTGCTAGGCCAGTACTAGGCCAGTACTCAATAGTCCTAGACCAGGACTAGACAGTGCTAGGACATACCTGTCCAAAAATAGGTTCAAGTTGTTTAGGCCTAGACTAGCTTGCAGTTGGCTATAACTCACTAGCTGGTTAGCTAGGCAAAGCATTGCATACACCCAGGACCATAGCACACCCAGGACCATAGCACACCCAGGACCATAGCACACCCAGGGCCATAGCACACCCAGGACCATAGCACACCCAGGGCCATAGCACACCCAGGACCATAGCACACCCAGGGCCATAGCACACTGGGACCATAGCACACCCAGGACCATAGCACACCCAGGACCATAGCACACCCAGGGCCATAGCACACCCAGGACCATAGCACACCCAGGACCATAGCACACCCAGGGCCATAGCACACTGGGACCATAGCACACCCAGGGCCATAGCACACCCAGGACCATAACACAGCCAGGGCCATAGCACACTGGGACCATAGCACACCCAGGACCATAGCATACCCAGGACCATAGCACAGCCAGGGCCATAGCACACTGGGACCATAGCACACCCAGGACCATAGCATACCCAGGACCATAGCACACCCAGGACCATAGCACACTGGGACCATAACACACCCAGGACCATAGCACACCCAGGACCATAGCACACCCAGGGCCCTAGCACACCCAGGACCATAGCATACCCAGGACCATAGCACAGCCAGGGCCATAGCACACTGGGACCATAGCACACCCAGGACCATAGCATACCCAGGACCATAGCACACCCAGGACCATAGCACACTGGGACCATAACACACCCAGGACCATAGCACACCCAGGACCATAGCACACCCAGGACCATAGCACACCCAGGACCATAGCACACCCAGGGCCCTAGCACACCCGGGACCATAACACACCCAGGGAAAGGTGGATATGATTAACGGGGCCCATGGCTTGACAGGGCCCACTGAACATAATATCGTCAACGTTGTCTATAAGTGAGGGGCCCTGGTATATATCTTTTCAGGGGGCCCGGGTATATATCTTTTCAGGGGGCCCGGGTATATATCTTTTCAGGGGGCTGGGTTATATATCTTTTCAGGGGGCCCAGATATATATATATTTTCAGGGGGCCCGGGAATATATCTTTTCAAGGGGCCCGGGTATTTATCTTTTCAGGGGGCCCAGGATTTCTGTCCCACGGCCCTGCGTTCACCTGTTTGTTGAGCGTAACACACCTATAGACAGAGATATCAATCAATCAATCAAATTTATTTATAAAGCCCTTTTTACAACAGCAGTTGTCACAAAGGGCTTTACAGAGACAGCCGGCCTTAAACCCCAAGGAGCAAACAACAGTAGTGTTGAATTTCAGTGGCTAGGAAAAACTCCCTAAGAAGGCCGAATTTTAGGAAGAAACCTAGAGAGGACCCAGGCTCAGAGGGGTGACCAGTCCAATTGATATTAAGAGTCCAATTGAAATAATTAATTATCTGGGCTAAATCCACAGTCTATTTGATTTTAGACTAGGTCATAAGTATGACCAGGTGGACAAGGACAGGGACAGCAACGGCCCCCCAAACCAGGTACTCCGCAGGTGTGGACCAGGACCTCATGTCCTCCTAAAGTTTAAAACTGGGGGAGACTGAGATAAGTTAGAATGTGCATTCCTCATATCCCCCAGCACAATAGTATAGCAGTGTAACACCTTGGAACTGAGACGGGGGGGTCCGGCGACACTGTGGCCCTATCCGGGGGAGGCCCCGGACAGGGCCCAACAGGTAGGAAATCAATCCACCCACATTGCCAGGCATCAACCAAAGGGTCACCCACCAACCGCAACCCCCCTGAATGAGGGCCGAGTATTGCCAGCAGCGTACAGCCCAATTGCACAATACCTACAGACACTTTTAAATCTAGACTTAAAATCTTTGTTTTCTTCTGCCTTTTATTAATTATTTAATAATATTTTAGCCCTCTTAAATACAATGTTTTATTTGTTTGCTTTGTTTTTAAATGTGCAGTTTTGGTTTTATGCTTTGTCTTTTATGTTAAATTTATTTCTAGTATGCTGATTGTTTCTATTTTCTTTTTAGGCCTAATAATGTAAACTTTGAATTGCCCCTGTGTATGAAATGTGCTATACAAATAAACCCTGCCTTTCCTAATATGAAATGCCTAATACATACAGAACACAAGCCAGTTAGGATGAATCCGTTTTTCCCATGGGCGGGGCCTCTTTATCCAACTGTGTTAAGAAACAAATTGCTATATTTAGAAATGTAGAATTAATAATGGTCATAATGAAACTACATCCATTATTCCAACACAATGTTCCAGTGTTAAACACCACTGGTGGTGACATCATGTCTCCAAAGCCTTTTTCAGCTATCCCTGGGCTAGGGAGGGTCAAAACAAGTCTACAATTGTAGTGATATCTGTTCCCGAACACTCGTCAGAACTGAGCTACTACTCCACTGGAACGTCCACATTCTGTCTGATTGTGACTTCTGTCTCCCGGGGGACGACACAAACACACAGACTGACACACTCAGCATACAGTATTGTCTAGCCTCCTCGCTGCTGCTGTATATCTAATGGGATAACCACAGCAAGCAAAGCCTGAAATTGACTTTTTTCCTGCAGCAGATGCAGTGCGTGTGTGTGTGTGCAGATGGGGGGCGGGCATACAATTATATGAGTCATAAATTTGATGCTCTCCCTCTTCCCACTGGCATCATAAATGATAAGAGCCATGAAAATGAAAGAGACCTCTCTCCTCTAGAACCACAACTACTGAGCAGATCAGATGATCACAGCCTCTATCTATTTGTTCTCTATTTGCTATTCCTGTATATGCTATTTATTTACTTCGCTTCTTTATCTGCTATTCCTCTATATTATTTCTCTACAATTCCTCTGTCTGCTATTTATCTATATACTATTCCTCTACTCTACTATTCTTAGATTTAGCATTGCTCTATATACTATTCCTCTACTCTAATATTCTTAGATTTAATGTTGCTCTACATACTATACCTCTACTCTACTATTCTTAGATTTACCATTGCTCTATATGCTATTCCTCTACTCTACTATTCTTAGACATACAGTTGCTCAATATGTTATTTCTCTACTCTACTATTCTTAGATCTACCGGTTGCTCTATATGCAATTCCTCTACTCTACTATTCTTAGATCTACCGTTGCTCTTTATGCTATTCATCTTCTCTACTATTCTGAGATCTACCGTTGCTCTATATGCTTTTCATCTTCTCTACTATTCCACTGTGCATTGACTCTTGTCGCTTGCTCAATCAGGCTAGATCTGTGTAAAAGCATGGTTGTCAATAATAGAGACATGGTTGTTAATAACAGAGACATGGTTGTTAATAACAGAGACATGGTTGTTAATAACAGAGACATGGTTATTAATAATAGAGACATGGTTGTCAATAACAGAGACATGGTTGTCAATAATAGAGACATGGTTGTTAATAACAGAGACATGGTTGTTAATAACAGAGACATGGTTGTTAATAACAGAGACATGGTTGTCATTAATAGAGACATGGTTGTTAATAACAGAGACATGGTTGTCAATAACAGAGACATGGTTGTCAATAACAGAGACATGGTTGTTAATAACAGAGACATGGTTGTTAATAACAGAGACATGGTTGTCAATAACAGAGACATGGTAATTCAATCCTTTATCCTCCTTGTTCCTCAAACAATGTTATGCTCTTCATACAGTACATATTCCATTAGGCCTCATTTTGTAGTATTGCTTTAAATAGTACATAGGCCAGAAAGTCATCATTGCAAAATTCTTATAAAACTTAATTATTAATTAATTAAGCAGTACTTTTTATTAATACATCTTTAATCAGTCAATGTACCTGTAAAAAAGGAATAATAAAAACTATTCCAAACTATCAACCTTCGGTAGAGTATGCTGGGAAAATGTAATTGTAGTTACTAATAATTTAGTTACTGTAAGTATCTCATAACAATTTGAAGTCATTAGTAACATTTCAACTATGAATTCAGGTTTCTATTCCTGGATCTAGTATTAATCTACTTTACTTCATAATTATCAATTTGCTCATTTGTAATGTTCTACTCTAAGTCACATTTTGGTCTGGTGTATATTCAAATAGGGAGAGGGAAGTCTGGGCATCCCTGCTTAGACTGCTGCCCCCACGACCCGGCCCCGGATAAGCGGAAGAAGATGGATGGATGGTATATTAAAACAACTAGAGTATATGTAGAGTACATATGATACTATTTGATTTTTGCATCCCTCCTCAGGCTTTCTGAAGATTAATGTCTTGGACTGCTCTAGTTTTACTTTGCTCCTGTAGGTCATTGTCAATACCATTCAGTGCAGCTTAGAAACACTTATTCCACCAGTCTAAATGCAGCTTAGAAACACTTATTTCACCAGTCTAAATACTTATAGTAACTTCATATAGCAACATTATTTTTGGTCATTTATCAGACATATGGGCAATAGAACACCAAGCTTAAGATCACTTAAAAAAAATCTTTCATTATTACAGAGCATTAGAGAGATAAACAGTTTTCCTAGCTCAATGCCACATGATAAGCTACATGCAGAGGTTTATGGACTGATGATGCTGCATGCATGTACAGCTTATCGTCATTGTCAAGCACTGATATAATACTGGCCTGTAAAATTTACATGCTGTGATGAGATGACATTTTATAGAAAACCCAGTCTGATCTTTAGCGTCTTAACCAACCCAGAAATGTCTGTTTTAATATAGGCAACATTGTGGCCTATTTAACAAAACAAAAACGCACCTATTAGAATAGTATACACTTACACTTAGCTTTATTCTGATCTTTCCCCTTGAGAATTACAGAGGACAGTGATTGAGTCAGAGCCAGACTATTACTCGGGGGTTCATGCTACAATTATGGAGGAGCAGCCAAAATCTTTTTTTGTCCAGTGCTCAGCACATGTGCTCAATCCAGTCATGTGGGACACTACGCAGGTATCCAACTTTGTGCGTCATACTATTGACCTGGTACATCTTCAATTTGATCTGTGGCTCTCCAAAACGTCTTGCGAGTGTCACACTCCTGCAGAGTGATGACCAAACCTACCTGGGGTGCTGGTGTCTAAAAGCATGGACAATGTTCATCCATCAGAAGTGTCCTTACCAACGTTGAATTGTTGCACGAGACATGGATGGAAGTCTGCAAACTTAGAGAAGCCTAATAATGGCATGTAGTCTAATGGAAAAATACACAAACTCTCCATGTAGTCTAATGGAAAAATGTACAAACTCTCCATGTAGTCTAATGGAAAGTGATTATAACAAAGTGGTCATTCCAGCTTTGTCAGAGGTAACAGTGTTTTCAAATTTTGTGTCGTACACAGCTGAGACGAGACATTTCCTCCCATACATACTAATACACCAGCATGTTCATCAGAAAAGCTGAAGAAAAGTACTGGCATGTTGTGTTGATTTGAAGAACGCTTTCCATTCTATGCGGCATACTGAAATTTATACAGTGACTTAAGTTATTCCCCCCTTTGGACTTTTCTACATATTATTTTGTTACAGCATGAAATCAGAATGGATTTAATCAGGGCCACCCATCAACAAAAATGTATTGGCAATTCTTGACATTTTCCAGACTGACTGACCTTTGTGTCCTAAATTAATGTTGTTTCTCTTTGCTTATTTGAGCTCTTCTCGCCATAAAATATGGACTAATACAGAACAGACATCATGATAGATACCATTGAATGAGTAAATGTGTCCAAACTGGTACTGTACATACACACACTGCATCTTTTCCTCAAATCTGACTAGTCTCCAAGTCTTTGCCTTTGAAAAACATCCCCACAGCTTTATGCTGCCACCAGCATTGGTATTGGCCCGGTGATGAATGGTGCCTGGTTTCCTCCAGACAAGCTAAATTTAGGTTTAATCGGATCTGAACATCTTTGTTTCCTTTAGGTGACTTTCAGCAAACTCCAAGAACACTGTCAATATAGGGTTTACTCAGGAGTGGCCTGTATCTGTAAAATATCCCAATCAATTCCCACATTCTGTTCCTTCTGATACCATAAACTTGGAATTAGTCTGGGTGGGGGAGAAGTTTTATTGAATGATATAGGTGATAATACTCTCAGGCTTTTCCTTATAGATCTTCTATGACATTACATGTATTTGCTTAAACAATGTCCCTCCAACAAAACTGGTTAAGGAGTGCTAAGTCAGCTGATGTTGAACATAATTAATTGCTCCCTATCCTCTGGATGTTTACCAAACTCACTAAAAATAGCACAACTAAAGCATTTTCTGAACAAATCAAATCTAGATCCGGAAATATTAAACAAATATAGGCCAATATCGAACCTCCCATTCCTATTATAGATTTATTTAGAAAAATAATTTTCCCAACAAATAAATGCCTTCCTGAAAACAAATTACATTTATGAAATGCTCCAGTCCAGTTTCAGAGCCCATCATAGTATTGAGACTGCACTTGTGAAGGTGGCAATATGGAGGACTTAATATACCATAATATTAAATATATAAATAATTAAATATATAGAAAATATATATAAATAAATACACTTCAATAGACATTTCATGTGGATGGTGTGAAATTGTGGTGTGAAGATGGTGTGAATGAGTTGTGGACCTAACTCATTTCATAGAGCCATCCATACTGTACTGCATGTTTTATGCTTGGAACACTGTGATTGGACACTTGAGAGCAAACAGTCAGGTGAGACCTGTCAATCAAGTACCACACAAATTAGCAGTGTAGCAGTAGTCATTTATTTCAAAGGGGGCATTCCATAATGGCTGTTGATGGCTGATGGCAACTATGAATGCTCTATGGCTGTAGTGTTGCTCACACATTACTTCAGTATAAGCTTCTCTACACTGGCTGCCTGTTAAGGTTATTGTTGACTTATAAAGCATTACATGAGCTTGCGGTAACACTTTACTTGAATTGTAGTGTCATAACATGGTCATAACCATGTCATAAAATGTCATGTCAGCGGCCATAACATGTCATATCCTGCCTGTCATAACATGGTCATGACACTGTAATGACACATATATTTTGAAATATTATGAAATATATTGTGATTTTTATGACTGGATATGAAACCTAAGCAAATCTATCAAAACACAACAAACCATTCTGTAACACCAGTCTTCTTATAAACAGTATTTTTATATTACATTTCATTATTAATGCTATATATCAATGTAATTATGCAGATGTCAGATATTGACCTTCCCAAAATGCACAGTTTCTCATGACCAGGATGCCAGCAGTAGATATCAGGAGCAGGACATTATCTTTGTGACTAATAACCAACATAAAAGCATGTACAGCGAGGTGATATTATAGCCTAGGCCATCTTTATGTAGATCAACAATTCTTTTTTTCAGATCCTCAGAGAGTTCTTTGCCATAAGGTGCCATGTTGAACGTCCAGTCACCAGTATGAGGGAATGTGAGAATGATGACACCAAATTTAACATTCACACCTGAGACCTTGTAACACTAATGAGTCACATGACACCAGGGAGGGAAAATAGCTAATTGGGCCCAATTTGGACATTTTCACTTAGGGGTGTACTCACTTTTTTGCCAGTGGTTTAGAAATTAATGGCTGTGTGTTGAGTTCATGTGCCATGACCCTCCTGTAATAAAAAAAAAAAATGAAAATGTCATGATAGCATTATAACCATCCCGTGTCACTACTTGAACTGACATAATACAGTTTATGAGAATACAAAAGAAGCATTATGACCATAATCATTGGAACCAGATAGGCTTATCACCTAGCTGTACTTGCCCTTATGTTGGTCATTAGTCACGAGTCAAGAAGATGTCATGTCCTGTTCCTGAAATCTGCTGCTGGCATCCTGGTCATGAGAAATATTGCATTGGGCAAGGTAAATATCTGACATCTGCATAATTACATTGATATATAGCATTAATAATGAAATGTAATATAAAAATACTGTTTAAAAAAGACCCCTTGTTACAGAATGTTTTTTTATGTTTTGGCAGATAGGTTTCATATCCAGTCATAATATATCACAATATCACAATATTTCAAAATGTGTCATTACAGTGTCGTGACCATGTTATGACAGGAAATTATGTTTTATGTCAGCTGACATGACACCTTATGACATAGTTATGACCATGTTATGACACTACACTTCAAGTAAAGTATTACCGAACATGCTCTTACTTACCTCGCTGAATTGGTCCAGCCATACGTAACCTAGGATTGCAAGATGCAGGCCTTCTAGTTGTACCTAGAATTTCTTAACAAACAGCCAAAGGCAGGACTTTCTCCCATAGAGTTCCATTAATTTGAAATTATCTGCCAATTAAGGTTAGAAATGCAGACTTGGTGCAAACTTTCAAGTGTCTACTGAAGACTCATCTCTTCGCCTTGGTCTGTGATCAAGTGCAGTCTGGTCCAGGGGTGTGAAGGTGAACAGAAAGGCTTGATACTGTCCACCCTTGCAGTCTTGCCCTCTCTCCAATGCCATTATGGGGCGAAGTCACTGCCTTACTGTTGTTTCTTCATTGCAACCCTTGAGCAATTGGAGTGAACTCTGTGGGCGAAGCTCTGCCCTCTTTCAGGGTAGTTGCGGTTGGTGGGTGTCCCTTTGGTTGATGCAAAGTGGGTGGATTGATTTCCTGCCTGTTGGGCCCTGTCCGGTGCCTCCCTCGGATAGGGCTACAGTGTCTCTGGACCCCGCTGTCTCAGCTCTTACACTGCTATATTATTGTGCTGGGGGAGTAGGGTCAGTTCTCCTTCTCCACTATAAATCCTTGTTAATCTAAGGAATGCACTCTCTAAATGTTCTTTGTCTCCTGCTCCGTTTAAACTTAGTAGAACATGAGGTCTTGGCCCACACCTCAGAAGTACCAGGCTCGAAAGACTGGTAGCAGTCCCTGTCCAAAGTCCTCCTGGTTGTGTTGCAGATCAAGATGATATCTGATGTTTCCAGCTGCCACTCTGCTGACCCCCCCCCCCCCCCACACACACACACCCTGAGGTTGTCCCTGTCCTTGTCCATCTGATCATGTTTCTGACCTGGATTAGGTTTTAGAGACTCTGAACACAGCCCAAACGCATTTATTAATTACTACAATCTGTACTCTTAAAATGTACAATTGGGGGAAAGAAACAGAAACAGAAACCGAAAGAGAAAAGAGGCAAAAAGAGAGAAAGAGAGAGTGAGAGACAATGGGTGGGGACACAAAGAGAAAAGGTGCAGAGAGAGAGAGAAAGAGAGAGAAAGAGAGAGAGAGAGAGAGAGAGAAGGGACACAGAGATCAGGAAGAGAGAGACAGAGGGGAGACAAACAGGAGACAGAGATGCGGAAGACAGAGACAGGGAAAGAATGGAGGGCAGGGATGAAGCTAGGAAGAAGAGGTTGGAGTGAGGGAGGAGGGGGGAGGGGGGAGAGATAGAGGGTGGAGGGAGATCCTGGGGGTTGGGTGACTCATCGCAGTGTGTGTGTGTCTGTGTGTGTCTGTGTCTGCGTGTTTGTCTGTGTGTGTCTGTGTGTATGTGTGTGTGTGTGTGCGTCATTGCTACTGCTGGAGGAAGAGATAGTGGAGAAGACTACACATTTAATTACTACCTAGCATTTTACACGCACACACTAAATACACACACACACACACACATACACGTACACACACAGAGAGAGAGAGAAATTGCAAATACAAGTTATCTCTCAAACCAAAAATACCAAATGGCCGCCCCTGGCCAGAATAATGTCCAACCACCTCTAGAGGTTGCCACGTGTCTTCACAGTTAGGAGATCAAATTAGAATTTGCCAAGTATATTTTATATAGCTTGAATTGAATTGTGGTAAATCGGTAGTGCCTAAAAGTCCAGCTAAAGGCCATGCCAAGGGACCAATCAAAGCATGGATTGGTAGGATGTCTGGTCCTGTGTGGCTCAGTTGGTACGGTAATGCCAGAGGTTATGGGTTTGACTCCCATGGGGGACCAGGTCTGAAAATGCATGCATTCGGTGCCTTATATCACTCTGAATAAGGTCGTCAGCTAAATGACTAGAATTTTAAAATGTCGGACATGGCTGTCTTGTCCCAACACATTCTACTTGAGTGCCTGCATGTGAATTTATGGTTGAAGAATGCACTCATTAACAGAAATGTTAACGGGACTTAATAGTTCTCAAAACCTAGTAAGCAACCTGTGAACAAGCTGCTAGACTGAGATGGAAAAAAATTATAATAATCACTACTAGTGTGAAAAACTACTGGGCAGAGATGCACTGTAACTTGACACTCACCAGGTCATAAAACCATAGTAAAGCTAACAAGCTGTTAGGCAGAGATATACTGTCATTTGACAGTCACCAGGTCATAAAACCATAGTAAAGCTAACAAGCTGTTAGGCAGAGATGTACTGTCATTTGACACTCACCAGCTCATAAAACCATAGTAAAGCTAATAAGCTGTTAGGCAGAGATATACTGTCATTTGACACTCACCAGGACATAAAACCATAGTAAAGCTAACAAGCTGTTAGGCAGAGATATACTGTCATTTGACACTCACCAGGACATAAAACCATAGTAAAGCTAACAAGCTGTTAGGCAGAGATATACTGTCATTTGACACTCACCAGGTCATAAAACCATAGTAAAGCTAACAAGCTGTTAGGCAGAGATATACTGTCATTTGACACTCACCAGGACATAAAACCATAGTAAAGCTAACAAGCTGTTAGGCAGAGATATACTGTCATTTGACAGTCACCAGCTCATAAACTCCTATTAAAGTTAACAAGCTGTTAGGCAGAGATGGTGAGAGATTCCTGAAAATCTTATAAATACTAGCAGTTTAGACAGGGTGGTATGTTAAGGGGTCCTCAGTAGCTCGTGGTTGTTACTCCTGTTCCAGTACCATGTTACTACATTAATAGTACCATGTTACTACAGTCACAGTACCATGTCACTACAGTCAACAGTACCATGTTATTACACACACAGTGCTATGTTATTACAGTCACAGTACCATGTTACTACAGTCACAGTTCCATGTTACTACAGTCAACTGTACCATGTTATTACAGTCACAGTACCATGTTACTACAGTCAACAGTACCATGTTATTACAGTCACAGTACTATGTTACTACAATCACAGTGATACCCAAAAACCACTACTAGTGTGAAAAACTACTAGGCGGAGATGTCCTCTGCAGCTGGGGAAGCATTCTCTTCTCTCATGCACCTCAGGTGTAAACTTAATTATGTTTAGACATGATGCTAATTTTATCTTATCTATGTATCAATCTGGCTTCAGGAAAAAGCATAGAACAGTTACAGCAGCCATGAAGGTATTACATGACATCACTACTGCTCTGGATAAGAAACAACATTGTGTCGCACTTTTTATCGATCTCTCAAAGTCTTTTCATGCAGTAGATCACACTATACTGACGTAAAGGCTATCAAGCATAGGTCTTTTTCTCAGCATGCTGTTTCATGGTTCGCCAACTATTTATCAAATGGAACTCAGTGTACACAATTTAATGGGCTTGCATCTGATTCATTGTTTTTTCTAAATGGTGTACCCCAGGGCTCTGTACTGGGTCCACTCTTGTTCTCTATTTATATAAATGATCTGGATAAAAATGTACAAAATGCTGAACTCCACGTTTACGCAGATGACACTGTTATTTATTGTTGTGCTTTGACTTTACAGAAAGCTTTTCAACATTTACAAACTGCTTTTAATGCTGTTCAGCATACCTTGTCTCAATTTAAACTTGTTCTCAATGTGGACAAAAGCAAACAAATGTTTTTCTCTAAAACAAAAAAGAAACTTCTAAATCTTCCATGCATTACTACCTACCAGGGTAATGTGATTGAGACTGTAACTTCATATAAATATCTTGGAATTTTAATTGATGATGACTCAAACTGCATATACAGTGGGGAAAACAAGTATTTGATATACTGCCGATTTTGCCGGTTTTCCCACAAAGCATGTAGAAGTCTGTAATTTTTATCATAGGTACTCAACTGTGAGTGACGGAATCTAAAACAAAAATTCAGAAAATCACAGTGTATGAGAAGTAATTAATTAGCATTTTATTGCATGACATCAGAAAAGCA
Source organism: Esox lucius (assembly GCF_011004845.1). Classification (NCBI taxonomy): domain Eukaryota; kingdom Metazoa; phylum Chordata; class Actinopteri; order Esociformes; family Esocidae; genus Esox; species Esox lucius. The sequence goes on along the minus strand of NC_047575.1, from coordinate 49,368,587 downwards.
GAACTTAATATTTGGTACAGAAACCTTTGTTTGCAATTACAGAGATCATACGTTTCCTGTAGTTCTTGACCAGGTTTGCACACACTGCAGCAGGGTTTTTGGCCACTCCTCCATACACCCTTCAGGTTTCGGGGCTGCCGCATTAAGATTTATCTTAAACTGCCAGACACTTACACATCATTGCACATTATATGCTGGTGTTGGATGGTCTTCCCTAACATCCCGTGGACTTAGCCACTGGTATACCGTTGTTTACAAAGCCATATTGGGTTTATTGCACTTTTATTTATGTTCATTTATCCATAAAACATGTGGGGAATACTGTCACCGCTCACAGGATGTTATTTTACTAACTGTGCCAATGGTCAGAACAAATTTTGGGAAACGTGCCTTCATGTACTCTGCTCCATCAGCTTGGAACACCTTTCAAAATCGTTTTAAACTACAAGATCTTGTCTTTCTTAGCATTTTTTGGAATCTGATTCCCTTACTTGTCAGTGTTTTTAATTATGTTCTGTCAACATCTGCAGAATAAAGGTGAAATTGTCTTATGGTTGTATTGCTTATACTTGTACTTGTATTTGTTGTATCGTATTCTGAAACATTTTATGTTATGACTTACGGCTGCAATTTCTTGCCCAGGACGCTCTTGGAAAATGTTTTTTTAATCTCAATGAGCCTATCCTGGTCAAATAAATATTTAATACAAATATTTTTTTTAAACAGTACCATGTTACTAAAGTCACAGTACCATGTTATTACAGTCACAGTACCATGTTACTACATTGAAAATACAATGTTACTGAAGTAATAGTACCATGCAACTACAGTCACAGTACCATGATACTACAGTCACAGTACCCTGGAACTACAGTCACAGTACCATGATCCTACAGTCACAGTACCATGATAAAACAGTCACAGTGCCATGCATCTACAATCAAAGCACCATGATACTACAATCACAGTAGCATAATACTACAATCACAGTAGCATAATACTACAGTCACAGTACTGTGTTACTACAGTCACAATAACATGTTACTACATGAATCACGTCAACTCAGGATTCTGCGTATTCAAACAGAAATAAATAAAGGTACATTGATCCTACTGGATCAAATATTTTCTAGTCCCAATGTGATCCTACCATTTATGAATGAACTACTGGTTCCAGTGTCACCATTACCACTAACTGTAGCATTTATGAATGAACTACTAGTTCCCGTGTCACCATTACCACTAACTGTACCATTTATGAATGCACTACTGGTTCCCGTGTCACCATTACCACTAACTCTTCCATTTATGAATTTACTACTGGTTCTCGTGTCAAAGAAATTTCACATACCTCATTTGTTTTTGCAGCATGTTTTGTAAGCACTCGTCTGCACTCGTCCACTACAACATCCATAAACATCCATAAACATCTATAAACAAAGCCTTGGCAGCTTCAACAAGTTACGCAGGACTAGATTGCAACATTTATTGGGAATGATCAACAAGAATATCAACAATACTTGCATTCTATTTGCCATGGTTGACAAGCTTACAAACCCCCTAGAGCAGATAGCTTTTCCCAACATCTTTAAAAACATTTGCCATTAAGCCCCTTTTAAAAAATAGAACACTAGATGCATCTATATTGAACTACAGACCTGTATCAAATCTCCCTCTTATAGCTAAGATCATTGTCTTAAATCAACTTTTCTGAACTCAAGTGGTCCCGTAGACACATTTCAGTCAGGCCTCCGACCTCACTACAGTACTGAAACGGCCCTGATAAAAGTTTTAAATGGTATACGGCTGAATACTGATTCTGATAAAATAACAGCTCTGGTTCCATTAGATCTCAGTGCAGCATTTGACACTTTTGATCATAGAACTCTTATAGATTGGGTAGGACTCTCCGAGACAGTCCTTAATTGGTTCAGATCTATTCTAGATGGCCGGAGTTACTTTGTCACCATTGGTAATCATTAATCTGATAGGGTGTCTATGACATGTGGAGTTCCTCAGGGATCAGTTTACGGACCGCTTCTGTTCAATCTCTATATGCTGCTACCTCTAGGCCAAATTCTACTGAACAACAACATTAACTACCACAGCTATTGCCGATGATACTCAAATCTATATGGCTCTCGAACCGTTCTCAATAGACTCTTTATGTCACTGTACAGAACACATAAATACCTGGATGAAGCAAAATTGTCTACAATTACACCAAGATAATACAGAGATTATTGTATGTCAACAAAAATAAAAGTATTAGTAAAGAGCTGGATTCTCAGGGCCTAAAAACCAGGGATCAAGTGCGTAATCTTGGTGTTCTGATAGACTCAGACCTCACATTTAACAGTCATATCAAAGCGGTAACCAAAACATCATTCTGTCATCTTAAAAATGTAGACAGAATCAAGGGCTTGGGGTCCCAAAAAGACTAAGAGAAGCTCATCCATGCTTTTATCTCTAGTAAGGTTAACTACTGTTATGGCCTCTTAAGCGGACTCCCCAAAAGGACTGTAAAACAGCTGCAGCTCATTCAGAATGCTGCTGCTAGAATGTTAACCAGGACCAAGAGAACAGAGCACATCACTGTGGTTCTTAAATCTTTGCACTGGCTTCCAGTCAGTTATAGAATAGATTTTAAAGTGGTGCTTTTAGTTTATAAATCACTGAATGGTTTAGGCCCCGAATACATTTCTGATATGTTTGAAGAATATAAACCGAGCAGAGCTCTTAGATCCATGAACTCAGTTCAGCTAATTGAGCCCAGAGTCCAAACTAAACATGGCCAAGCTGTGTTTAGCAGTTATGTTGTTTACAACTGGAATGAACTACCTGAAAATCTTAGATGTGCCCCAAACGTATCCATTTTTTAATCCAGGTTAAAAACACTTCCCTTTTCATGCGCCTATGACTGAACACATAAACTTACCCACACTGTTTAGCCTTACAGCTTTTATAGTTTCCTATGTTTTTATCCCATTTTTATCCTATTTATCTCCTTATTCTATGTTTTATTATGATGTTGTTTGGATGTTTTCATTTGAATATTTGTTTTTATGCTATTGTATTTTTATTTATTGTTATCTTTTTCTTTTTAAAGCACATTGAATTGCTTCTATGTATGAATTGTGCTATATAAATTGACTTACTTGCTTGAACACAACTGGATCCACAAAAGCTCGCCAATTCTAACACGAAAGTGCTCACTGACAAATCTGGTTGCATTTAAGCAAATTCTATTTTATAAATGTAAGTCAGGCAGCACCTGTTTGTGGATAGTGACTTACATTTGTTCTTTTTTCTTTTACATTTCCAACTACGCATTTGTGAGTTTAATAGACTGTGCACCAGCGTAGTGACGAACTTCCGCTTTTGTCTAGAAGTCGGTATTGCAGTTTCCGGTTTTCCACATTAGTAAACACCTAAACTCACAACAAGATGAGTGATGCTGTTGTACGGAAAAAAAAGAAATATAATGTACGTGACTCATTTAAGTTTCAAGGTACAAGTGGGGCATCATTTTAATACAAGTGGGGCATCATTTTAATACAAGTGGGGCATAATTTTAATACAAGTGGGGCATCATTTTAATACAAGTGGGGCATCATTTTAATACAAGTGGGGCATCATTTTAATACAAGTGGGGCATAATTTTAATCAGGAGAATGTCCTCTTTTTAATAAAATATGGCTTGCGCCATTCAATGACTTCAAACGCTAGACTAGACATAGTCAGAAAAGGTGATTTTTTTATATACTTCCAAGTAACGCAGGTTTAAGCGCAATTAATACCATATAGGACCAGATGTTTACTTCCTATGCCAGTTTTTATTTTTCAGTTTCGTTGTGAAATGAGGTTACAGTAGTAAAATAAAAGAGGAGACCTGTTTTGGTGCTTTTTTGAGGCTATGGAATTTTTAGCTTCATTCAGGTTAGAAGAGGCTGAACGAAGGTTTGTTTAAATTCACTTGCTATGGGGACGCTATGATCCCTCCCCCAATATATTACTGTAAACATAACTATGTAATTTCAATATGTAATATTAATAAGATGCAATGAAAGCACTTATTATAGACACTTAATGGCATGTTTTAAGTTTAGAAAATGTTTGATCCCCCCGCCCTTGCCTCACAATGGTTTGATCCACTGCCCCCAGTCTTAATCAGCGGCACATTGTGCAGATACAGTGCATGTGTGGGAATCTGACAGTGTGTTGTTGGTGGCTGACTTTCAGTAAGTAGTTCAAACTAAGGATATGTTAGATATTTCTTCACTTCTGCCACTCAATAAAGTAAAACAAATAAAAAAATTATAACCATCACGAGCCTTCATTTTCGCTGCATTGACTTACAAGTCACACTTTATGTTAGCTAGCTGTTAGCTGACGTTTGCTAGCTAGCTACAGTAACATCAACCAGCGTTTGTATTCAAGGAAATGAGACAAGCTTGCAACTCAATGGAAGTAGTGTTCCATAACTGCCGAGGTGACAACATTTGTGTCTACTCTCTGAAAGGCACTCAATGCATGTAGCTAACGTGGGTTACTCCAGTAAATTTGTTTTATGTTGGTAGGGTTCAAACACAATAGCTGAATTTGCAGAGCTACAGTAGCAAGCCAACCTAATTTGCAAACTAAAACAGTAATACAGCACTACTTTTGATGTCCGCCTCAAGAATTGCTTGTGTGAAGATTTAATGTAATTGTCCCCTCCAAAGTTGATATCAGATTTTTGCCACTGTGTGTTTTTACAGATATTTACATTTGTAGATTGTGCGCTGTGTATTTACGGATCATGGTTTACGTGTGGAGTGTTGTGCATAGTTAAAATTTATGCTGTGAATTCGGAGAATACAAACATTTTGGCAGTTTTCCATCTCCATAGGATGCAGTTCCATTGACAGTCCCAGCAGCAAGTGGGGATCACCAATTACTGGTAAGTAGCTAGCTAGCTTGTATTGCTAGAGATTGTTTCGCTACCAAAGCTATACTATGATGGTCTAAAATTTTGTTGAATGTAATTTAGTACAAATGTTAGTTTAGCTAGCTATATGTATGATGGATCAGAATCATAACTAAGAAACATTAATATTTATTAACAAAGGTTTATGTCAAAAACTGTTTTTAACATACCTTTTGAGTTTATTGAACTCAAGTGAAACTAAAACAGCTGTCCAAAGGTTTCTAAGAAATTAATTTTTATTATCAGTTGTGATTATTTATATTTTTGCAATTTTAATTTTATATGTGTTTATATTGTGGTAATACAGGGCTCAGCTGTAAAAGAGACCTTTGTATCAGTTGATTATTCTGTAGAAATTAAAATGTATTAATTAATAAATAATAATTCTAGCTCCTGTCACAATGAATGAATGAAATACAATTAATAATTAAAGCCAGAGTTTGGTTATTAGTTACATGTAAAATGAATGGCATCAAAATGGAAATCCTATCCAAATAAATCATTAAATGAATAATCAGAGCTTCTAATTTTTTGAAAACTATTACATCGAACGTTCATATTTCATCAGCACTGTTGATCAATTAAATTACTATAGCTTAATATCGTTCCAATTATATTACTGTAACTTTTAGTTTTGTATAACTTTTGATTTATGTAGACTTAAAGAAAACAATGTTCAGACATTGTTACATAAGAAGGCATGTAAATCCTTTGATCAAGTTTACTGGCCCCTTTAAGTCCAGTGTTGCATTTGTTGACAGTTGTTCCACAGCCCCATGTTACTATAATAACAGAAACATTTCACAACAGTCACAGTTCATGGTTACTATAGTAACAGCAGCAGATGGATTAGTCATCTAGAGATGGTAAACAACTGTTTTCAATAATTATTTCCGTTTCCTGTGTGCGTGTGTGTATGGACATACACAAGCCTCATTGCAAATTAGCAGTAATTTTCTTATTAGTTGTTAGTTTATTCACTCAGTACAGCCCAGCATAGACTCTTATACAGTCAACATGAACTCCATGGACATTGGAGCACAATGCACAGAAAGAGTTTTTGAAAACGTCCAACTTGTTCCAACAAGATCGTGAAGATGCTCCGGGAGACATTATTCACATCGCTGACTGGAAGTACCTGGAGGCGGCATCGATATCATAAACAAAGGCGTGGGAAGCGTGGAGGCCTCCGAGCTAGGCTAATGCTAGCCCACCATCGGCCTTCCCTACCTAGCCTTTTCCTCGTTGAAGAACGGTCACTGGCGGACAAAATGATGAAAAAATACAACTGAGAATCATCAAAAAAAAAAAAATAATTGAACAAGAAACTGAAAAAGTAATCGAACTGGAAGGGTGTGATGTCTATAGACCTGATTGGACAGTAGAGGACTCCGGCAAGACCAGAGGAGGTGGGCTGTGCATTTATGTAAACATAGTGTACAAACACTAACTTAACAGCGAGTCACTGCTCAGCCAATCTGGAATACCATCCATCCATCCATCTACTTCCGCTTATCCGGGGCCGGGTCCCGGGGGCAGCTGTCTAAGCAGAGATGCCCAGACTTCCCTCTCCCTAGACACTTCCTCCAGCTCTTCCGGGGGGACACCGAGGCATTCCCAGGCCAGCCGGGAGACATAGTCCCTCCAGCGTGTCCTAGGTCTTCCCCGGGGTCTCCTCCCGGTGGGACGGGACCGGAACACCTTCCCAGGAAGGCGTCCAGAAGGCATCCGGAACAGATGCCCAAGCCACCTCAGCTGACCCCTCTCGATATGGAGGAGCAGCGGCTCTACTCTGAGCTCCTCCCGGGTGACCAAGCTTTTCACCCTATCTCTAAGGGATCGCCCAGCCACCCTGCGGAGAAAGCTCATTTCGGCCGCCTGTATCCGGGATCTTGTCTTTTCGGTCATGACCCAAAGCTCATGACCATAGGTGAGAGTAGGAACGTAGATTGACCGGTAAATTGAGAGCTTCGCCTTGCGGCTCAGCTCTTTCTTCACCACGACAGACCGATACATCAACCGCATTACTGCAGAAGGTGCACCGATCCGTCTGTCAATCTCCCGTTCCATCCTTCCCTCACTCGTGAACAAGACCCCTAGATACTTAAACTCCACCACTTGAGGCAGGCACTCTCCACCAACCTGAAGTGGGCAAGCCACCCTTTTCCGACTGAGGACCATGGCCTCGGATTTGGAGCTACTGATTTTCATCCCCACCGCTTCACACTCGGCTGCAAACCGTCTCAGTGCATGCTGAAGGTCCTGGTTTGAAGTGGCCAACACGACAACATCACCTGCAAAGAGCAGAGATGAAATCATGTGGTCCCCAAACCTGACACCCTCCGGCCCCTGGCTGTGCCTAGAAATTCTGTCCATAAAAATTATGAACAGAACCGGCGACAAAGGGCAGCCCTGCCGGAGTCCAACATGCACTGGGAACAAGTCTGAACAAGCTCCTGCTTCGGTCGTACAGGGACATGACAGCCCTTAGCAAAGGACCCAGGACCCCATATTCCCGAAGCACCCTCCACAGGATGCCGCAAGGGACACAGTCGAATGCCTTCTCCAAATCCACAAAACACATGTGGATTGGTTGGGCAAACTCCCATGAACCCTCCATCACCCTGTAGAGGGTAGAGAGCTGGTCCAGTGTTCCACAGCCCAGACGAAAACCACACTGTTCCTCCTGAATCCGAGGTTCTACTATCGGCCGTATTCTCCTCTCCAGTATCCTGGCATAGACTTTCCCGGGGAGGCTGAGTAGTGTGATCTCCATGTAGTTGGAACACACCCTCCGGTCCCCCTTCTTAAAAAGAGGGACCACCACCCCGGTCTGCCATCCCAGAGGCACTGTCCCCGACTGCCACGCAATGTTGCAAAGGGGTGTGAACCAAGACAGCCCCACAACATCCAGAGACTTGAGGTACTCAGGGCGGATCTCATCCAGTTTCTTGACTACCTCTGTGACTTCAGCCCGGGTGATGGACGAGTCCACCTCTGAGCCCTCATCCTCTGCTTCCTCAATGGAAGACATGACGGCGCCCGACGACATCCCCAGTTGAGGTCAATAGCCGCGCACCTCTACTGTAAACAGTGTTGGTAGGGCACTGTTTCCCTCTCCTGAGGCACCGGACGGTTTGCCAGAATCTCTTCGAGGCCAGCCGATAGTCCTTCTCCATGGCCTCACCGAACGCCTCCCAGGCCCGAGTTGCCTCCACAACCACCCAGGCTACAGTCCGCTTGGCTTGCTGGAACCCGTCTGCTGCCTCAGGATTCCCACAAGCCAACCAGGCCTGATAGGACTCCTTCTTCAGCTTGACGGCATCCCTTACTTCCGGTGTCCACCACCGGGTTCGGGGATTGCCGCCTCGACAGGCACCAGAGACCTTACGGCCACAGCTCCGAGCGGCCACTTCGACAATGGCGGTGGAGAACTTGGTCCACTCGGACTCAATATCTCCAGCCTCCCTCGGGATCCAGTTGAAGCTCTGCCGGAGGTGGGAGTTAAAGATCTCTCTGACAGGAGACTCGGTCAGACGTTCCCAGCAGACCCTTACAGTACGCTTGGGTCTGCCGAGTCTGTCCAGCTTCCTCCCCCGCCATCGGATCCAACTCACCACCAGGTGGTGATCAGTTGACAGCTCCGCCCCTCTCCTCACCCGAGTGTCCAAGACATATGGCCGCAGGTCAGATGAAACGACAACAAAGTCGATCATCGACCTACGGCCTAGGGTGTCCTGGTGCCACGTGCACTGATGGACACACTTATGCTTGAACATGTTGTTCGTTATGGACAAACTGTGACTTGCACAGAAGTCCAATAACTGAACACTGCTCGGGTTCAGAACAGAGGGGGCCGTTCCTCCCAATCAGGCCCCTCCAGGTGTCACTGTCGTTGCCCACGTGGGCGTTGAAGTCCCCCAGTAGAACGATCGAGTCCCCAGTCGGAGCACTTTCCAGCACCTCACGCACAATCTCAGAATCCTTCCCCGCCAGCGAGGTGACTTTCCACGTCCCTAGAGCTAGTTTCCGTGTCCAGGGATCGGGATGTTGAGGCCCCCACCTTTGACTGCCGCCCAATCCTCTACACACCGACCCCTTATGGTCCCTCCTGCAGGTGGTGAGCCCACAGGAAGGTGGCCCCACGTCGCTCCTTCGGGCTGAGCCTGGCCGGATCCCGTGAGAAAATCCCAGGCCACCAGGCGCTCGCATACGAGAATCTGGAATACCTGATGATTATATGCAGGCCTTTTTACCTGCCTCGGGAGTTTACATCTATTGTTGTTACGGCAGTCTCCATTCCCCCGGATGCTAATGCTAAACTAGCAATGGAAGAACTTCAGGCTGCCATTAGCCAACAGCAGACGGCAAATCCAGGTGGTGTTGTTGTGGTTGCATGGGATTTCAATCACTCAAATCTGACATTTTCCCCAAATTCCACCAAAATGTCTCCTGCCCCACAATAGGAGACAATACACTTGACCACGTGTACACAAACATTCCGGAGACTTACATAGCTGTTTCCGTCCCTCACCTGGGACAGTCTGATCACCTTTCACAGTTCCTACTCCCCAAGTATTTACTCCTCATTAAACATGTGAAACCATCAGTGAGGACAGTCAAAGTGTGGCCAGAGGGGTCTGACTCACTTCTACAGCACCAGTCTGAAGTTTGTTTGCCGCTCAAGTCATCCTTGACTCCCACATGGACATTGAAACATATGTTTCCTCCATTCTGGATTACATCAACATCTGCATCAACCATGTCACCACCCAAAAACAAATAAAGACCTTCTCCAACCAGAAGCCATGGATGAACAGAGAGGTCCTACAACTGCTAAAGTTACACAACGCTCCATTAAGATTTAGCCATGAAGAGGACTACAGCGCATCCAAGGCCAACCTGAAAAAAAAGATGGCAATGAATGACCACAACAGCAGGTCTCTTCGTTCACACACCAGCAAGCTCAGGAACAGCTTCTTCTCATCTATTGTAACCCTGCTGAACTCTGTGACCCAACACTAAACACACCCACCCGCCCACCACTTAGTACTGCCTCTCAGGGACCTTGTTGCACTACTCTGTTTGTACTACTTGTCAACCTCATGAACCTTAATGCTGCTATCCCTGTGTATCAGTTTCACATGCCACCTTGCACCTTCAATTTGCCTGTACACTACATTTAGAATTGCCATTGTTTTTCTTTTTTTCAGTTGTTACATGTACATTTCTACCTTGCATTTGTACTTGCATTTACCTGCATTTCAGTTGCCCAGACTACTTTAACCTCCCACAGACTACCTTACACCTCCCACAAACTACCTTACACCTCCAACAGACTACCTTACACCTCCCACAGACTACCTTACACCTCCAACAGACTACCTTACACCTCCCACAAACTACCTTACACCTCCATCAGACTACCTTACACCTCCCACAGACTACCTTACACCTCCCACAGACTAACTTACACCTCCAACAGACTACCTTACACCTCCAACAGACTACCTTACACCTCCCACAGTCTACCTTACACCTCCAACAGACTTCCTTACACCTCGCACAGACTAACTTACACCTCCCACAGACTACCTTACACCTCTAACAGACTACCTTACACCTCCAACAGACTACCTTACACCTCCCACAAACTACCTTACACCTCCAACAGACTACCTTACACCTCCAACAGACTACCTTACACCTCCAACAGACTACCTTTCACCTCCAACAGACTACCTTACACCTCCCACAGACTACCTTACACCTCCAACAGACTACCTTTCACCTCCAACAGACTACCTTACACCTCCCACAGACTACCTTACACCTCCAACAGACTACCTTACACCTCCCACAGACTACCTTACACCTCCAACAGACTACCTTACACCTCCAACAGACTACCTTTCACCTCCCACAGACTACCTTACACCTCCCACAGACTACCATACACCTCCAACAGACTACCTTACACCTCCAACAGACTACCTTACACCTCCCACAAACTACCTTACACCTCCAACAGACTACCTTACACCTCCCACAGACTACCTTACACCTCCAACAGACTACCTTACACCTCCCACAAACTACCTTACACCTCCATCAGACTACCTTACACTTCCAACAGACTAACTTACACCTCCAACAGACTACCCTACACCTCCCACAGACTACTTTACACCTCCAACAGACTACCTTACACCACCCACAGACCACCTTACACCTCCCACAAACTACCTTACACCTCCAACAGACTACGTTACACCTCCAACAGACTACCTTACACCTCCCACAGACTACCTTACACCTCCCACAGACTACCCAACACCTCCAACAGACTACCTTACACCTCCAACAGACTACCTTACACCTCCCACAGACTACTTTACACCTCCCACAGACTACCTTACACCTCCAACAGACTACCTTACACTTCGCACAGACTACCTTACACCTCCCACAGACTACCTTACACCTCCAACAGACTACCTTACATCTCCCACAGACCACCTTACACCTCCAACAGACTACCTTACACCTCCAACAGACTACCTTACACCTACCACAAACTACCTTACACCTCCATCAGACTACCTTACACCGCCCACAGACTACCTTACACCTCCCACAAACTACCTTACACCTCCATCAGACTACCTTACACCGCCCACAGACTACCTTACACCTCCCACAGACTAACTTACACCTCCAACAGACTACCTTACACCTCCAACAGACTACCTTACACCTCCCACAGACTACCTTACACCTCCATCAGACTACCTTACACCTCCATCAGACTACCTTACACCTCCCACAGACTACCTTACACCTCCAACAGACTACCTTACACCTCCAATAGACTACCTTACACCTCCCACAGACTACTTTTCACCTCCAACAGACTTCCTTACACCTCGCACAGACTACCTTACACCTCCCACAGACTACCTTACACCTCCAACAGACTACCTTACACCTCCCACAGACCACCTTACACCTCCAACAGACTACCTTACACCTCCCACAGACCACCTTACACCTCCAACAGACTACCTTACACCTCCAACAGAATACCTTACACCTCCAACAGACTACCTTACACCTCCCACAGACTACCTTTCACCTCCCACAGACAACCTTACACCTCCAACAGACTTCCTTACACCTCGCACAGACTACCTTACACCTCCCACAGACTACCTTACACCTCCAACAGACTACCTTACACCTCCCACAGATCACCTTACACCTCCAACAGACTACCTTACACCTCCAACAGACTACCTTACACCTCCAACAGACTACCTTACACCTCCCACAAACTACCTTACACCTCCAACAGACTACCTTACACCTCCAACAGACTACCTTACACCTCCAACAGACTACCTTACACCTCCCACAGATTACCTTACACCTCCAACAGACTACCTTACACCTCCAACACACTACCTTACACCTCCAACAGACTACCTTACACCTCCCACAGACTACCTTACACCTCCCACAAACTACCTTACACCTCCAACAGACTACCTTACACCTCCAACAGACTAGCTTACACCTCCAACAGACTACCTTACACCTCCCACAGACCACCTTACTCCTCCCACAGACTACCATACACCTCCAACAGACTACCTTACACCTCCAACAAACTACCTTACACCTCCAACGGAGTACCTTAAACCTCCAACAGACTACCTTAAACCTCCAACAGATTCCTTTACACCTCCAACAGACTAACTTACACTTGCCCCGTCAAGTCCTCTAGCACTAAGTGCCGGACAACGTGCTGATGGCAGACAGAAGAAACATCTCAAGGACTACCACAAAGACCTTCTGTGACACTGCTAGATCTAGCCTAACCACCTAGAACCCTTGGACTACAACATAGACCTCCAGAGACACTGTGACGTCAACCATAAATCCAAAGAACCCTTGGACTACAGCAAAGACCTTGTGAGACACTGCTACATCTACCCTAACCGCCTAGAACCCTTGGACTATAAAAAAGACCCCCTGTAACACTTTGACATCAACCCTAACCACCTGGAACGCTTGGACTATAAAAAAGATCCCCTGAAACACTGTGACATCAACCCTAACCACCTAGAACCCTTGGACTACAACAAAGACCTCCAGAGACACTGTGACATCAACCCTAACCACCTAGAACCAATTGGACTACAACAAAGACCTCCAGAGACATTGCTACATCAACCCTAACCACCTAGAACCATTGGACTACAACAAAGACCCCCAGAGACACTGTGACATCAACCCTAACCACCTAGAACCATTGGACTACAACAAAGACCCCCAGAGACACTGTGACATCAACCCTAACCACCTAGAACCATTGGACTACAACAAAGGTAGTCTGGTCTCCAATTCCCACCTGCGGACAGCTGTGTGGCTCACGCATCGGTCTCCACAACCACATTATTCCCCTTCGTGGAGCAAACGTCATCATCACATATGATGGACAGCTAAGAGAAGCTAAATATGTGTGAATATGTAAAGTGGTGTCATTCATATTTCTCTTTTTTTCTGTGTGTTTTAAATCTAACCATTCATACTAGCTCCATAATCCCCTTCTCCCGTTCTCCCCTCCTCACCCCTCCTCCCCTCCCATTCTCATTCATACTAGCTCCATAATCCCTCTCTCCTCTCCTCCCTCTCTTTTCCTACTCTCTCTCTCCCTCCCTCGCTAACACAGCCCTCCTTGTGAGCCAATTATCCTCAGAGTGGCTTGGAGCCTCCATCTCTAGACAATAGCAGCAATCAAAGGCCTCCCTCTCTCTTTCTCTCTCTACTCCACTCCTCCTTTCCTCTCCTCCGCTCCTTCTCTTCTGCCATCCGGCAGCCGAGGAGAGGGTAATTTTCCCAAACAACGCTGTGCGTTGGAGAAAACGCCAAGGACAGAGACAGAGGGGGAGAGAAATGTAGAGCGAGACAGGAACACAGAGAGAGAGAGGAAGAGAATGATACAGATAGAGATAGAGGAGAGGGATACAAAGAGAGAGGGAGAGGGAGAGAAGGGGAGAGGGAGAGGGAGAGAAGGAGAGAGAGAACAAGAGAGCAGGATGAATACAGAAAAGGAAAAAGAGGCAGACACACTGGGGGAGTGATTGCTCGGGTTACTGTGCTGAGAGGCTGATCTGAATACAACACACACATACATACTTCAAAACACATCTTAACGGGGAAAAAACATATTTTGGAAGACTTCACATATATTTTTTTCGTAAATCCTAACACTCCAAAAATATAAATCTAACACAGTCATTGTTTTTTTCCTTAAACGTTTTTCATTGTGTCCATTTTAGAATTTTGTTACACACTGTACTGAACATTTGTGTTCATATGCATTCAAAATGCATAGAATACAAATGTAATAAAGAATTAAAACAAGTCAGTAATGCATAGTTCTTCAAAAGTAAATGCTGTTGTTCAGCCTGAAGCAGACTCAGCCCTGCCTGGCTTTTTTTGGTTCACTACCAAGATTCTCTGGTTTGTCCTGAATGCTTCTATATCATTTCAGTATTATTAAATGAATGCTGAAATTACTCAAAATCAATGAATTAATTGATGTCCAGAATGCACCTGCATGTGCCCAGAAAAGCAAATATTTGATGTAACCTGTGAGTTGTTTTTTGATAATGTATGTTTTAGATGTAACCTGTGAGTTGTTATTTGTAAGACTAGAGTTGATTTCTACAATGTCAACTATCAAGAATGTTTTCACAGTTAATTAAACTTCTAGTTGCCTCACACTCTTTGCAATGTTCACATGAATCTGTACATTTCTATTATTGTGCATCCATTGAGGAACTCCATCCTCTATCTGTTTGCTTCTTGAGTTCTGCTTATCTGATGTAGGCTGACCAATGTTCATGTCACTAGCCACCTAGCCGATGTCAGCCAGGTCGGTGCCACCTAGCCGATGTCAGCCAGGTCGGTGCCACCTAGCCGATGTCAGCCAGGTCGGTGCCACCTAGCCGATGTCAGCCAGGTCATTGCCACCTAGCCGATGTCAGCCAGGTCGGTGCCACCTAGCCGATGTCAGCCAGGTCATTGCCACCTAGCCGATGTCAGCCAGGTCGGTGCCACCTAGCCGATGTCAGCCAGGTCGGTGCCACCTAGCCGATGTCAGCCAGGTCGGTGCCACCTAGCCGATGTCAGCCAGGTCATTGCCACCTAGCCGATGTCAGCCAGGTCGGTGCCACCTAGCCGATGTCAGCCAGGTCGGTGCCACCTAGCCGATGTCAGCCAGGTCATTGCCACCTAGCCGATGTCAGCCAGGTCGGTGCCACCTAGCCGATGTCAGCCAGGTCGGTGCCACCTAGCCGATGTCAGCCAGGTCGGTGCCACCTAGCCGATGTCAGCCAGGTCGGTGCCACCTAGATTCAGCTAAACCCGTTATGTCCAACATCTCAGTGGACACTAGCTGCATGTTTTTATTGTATTTCTTTCTATTATTATATTTCATTTGTTTATCGTGTGTTCCATGGAGGATAATGACTTTGGCATTCCATTGATGATTATGGCATTTCATTAATAGTTTCTTAGCTTTAATGGTTGATTGTTTTTGTGTCTGTGTCTAGGAAACATTGTGTCCTGATCTCTGTGGTCACTATGGAAAATAAACACTACTGTATATTATAGTATCTCTCAATTTTGTGCAAGGACGTTTTTGTGCTTTATTGAATTGTGTCAATTGTAAAACTGTAGCATGTAAATTCTCAAACACATTTACAGAATGGCTGGTCATTGTTTGGCTTTGGACCCAACTTTCGTACGTCATTGCAGTTTCCAACCATTGTCACTTCTACAGATCCTTAAATTACCCTTGAAGAACCCTCATGAGACCTTTGCCTACATGGGCTTTACTGTCCTGAGAGTTTTACATATCCAGCTTTTACTGTCCTGGAACAGTAAATAAAGTGTGAGCAGATCAATTAATGTATTGAATACATTAATTGGATTGTGAAGATACTGGTACGTAAAAAACATTAAGTCATTAATATATATTACATTTTTTATTTCAAATAATGTTAGGATTCATGTATGAAATAATCTGGCGAAATGTAAAAGGAAGGTTAACTGAGCATACCTCGGTGCTGTACGTTCGGAGAGTTTTACCTCATCTTTATTATTTACTTACCTCAAACTAATACGCATTTCATGTTCTCCAAACTATTATGTTTCAAATATCAGCAACATTGGTGCACAAAATGCTTATACGTTATGGAGAGACATCTTCATATTTGACATAACTACAGAAGGTGATGTAATAATTCTACGTCATGCTACTTTCACATACTAAATACATACTTTTTAATACTATTTTACAGACTAAAACCATTATATTTTACATTCTAAATATGTAATATTTTACATACCAAATACATACTTTTTAATACTATTTTACAGACTAAAACCAGTATATTTTACATTCTAAATATGTCATATTTTACATACAAAATACATACTATTTTGCACACCAAATACAAACTACTTTACATACTACATATATACTATCTGACACACTAAATACATACTATTTGACATACTAAAAACATTCTATTTTATACACTAATATAAAATATTTTAATATATAATATAATTATATAATAATTAAACTAAACACTGTTATAGACTTTATGTATAACATTTTAAATTATTCTCAATTATTTATAAATACACAAATATTAAACACACATTATTTCACTTTCTAAATACAAACTTTTAATTAAACCCAATTTATGCTTTCTTAAACACTAAAAACACACTTATTTACATATAAATATAAATATGTTATTTTCAACATCACAATTCATATTATTGGACAATTTCTATAGCCATTTTATAATTTTTCCTATAATGTTTATTTTACCAGGTAAGTCGATTGAGAAACAATTCTCAATTGGCTTCATGGTACCGGATCACTGAAAATAGACTTTTCAGAGAAAGCTAAATGTTACCATATGTTAGCATTGACATACATTTAGTTGCAAGGTTTGTATGTGCATTGGGCCTTCGAAGTATGCATGTGTTGCCCCTGTATGGGTGTGTGTGTATCTGCATGCATGTTTGTATGTGTGTATGTGGTCCTAGCAATGTTTAACAGGGCTTAGATCATTTTAATAAAGCACAGCCTGGGGACTGCAGCCTCTAGAGAACTCAGGCTTTTAACAGTCACTTAACCCATCATCACACCAATAAATATCCCTCACAAAAACACACACACAGATCCCCACTCACAGACCCCGCCCCCTCTTCTGTCAGCAGACTAATGACCTCCTGAATGGCCCATCTGAGGCAGCTCTGGTTCTCTGGCCCCTAGGGACCGCAGGGAGGCCCTCTGGCAATCATGATATTAATAGACTACCTTCAGGGACAGATGTGTGTGTGTGTTATGGATGTTTGTGTGTGTGTTATGGGTGTGTGTCTGTGTATGTCTGTGTGTGTGTGCATCTAAGTGTGGGTGGTTGGATGAAAAACATAAACGTTATGATGATATTTATTGTTATGTACTCCCATTCAGGTGTCATTTATATAACACAGGTCTGTGTAAGCAACAACAATTTATAAAATAGGCCGCCCTTTCCATACACACCAGTAACATATACATGTTTAAAAAAAGCATTTTTTTTCCCCTGAAACATTTATTAACATCAAAATCATGTTAGTAGCGTATATATACAGCATATATATACAGCTCCTGAAAAAATTAAGAGACCACAGCACCTTTTTTTTCCGTTCCGTCTGCTTCTGTTCCTCACTCAAAACTTTCCTTTTCGACTTTTTTGTAAAGGAAAGAAAAAGGTGCAGTGGTCTCTTAATATTTTACGGAGCTGTATGTATCACTGTGCAAGAGTATTAGGCACCTGAATGTCGAACTAAGGCAATTTATTTGTGTCCGAAGTGTCTTCATTTACAAAAATATATATAGAATAAATAAATAAATGAATATACAAACATGAATACAAACATGAATAAATTACTTCATTTCAACTTTCAGGTGCCTGAGACTTGACACAGTACTGTAAATATACATATATATTTATGTAAATATACACACATACATATGTAGGCCATGTTATTGAGTCATTGTAAAGCTGAAAGAGTGCGAATAAAAAAAAATTATACAGAAAAGAAAGGTAGAGAAAGACAGAAAAAGTGGAAAGAAATGTAGATTGATGTTACGTGTCATTAAATGAAATAAAGTAAATGGCCGTTCACACTGAGCTTCAGCCTTTTTCTGCTCACTCGTTCCACTTCAAGGCCTCCTGTTTCTTCCTCTCTCTTTCTCCTCTGGTTTTCGGTCTCTGCCTGACATCGCTCTCTCCCACTCACACACACAGACACTTTGATGAGTGACGTAAATCTCACAAATCCAAATGTAACGTTACATTTTGGTTGATTATATACCTTGTCTTTGCATAAAAGAAAGAGAGTAACAGAGAAAGAGACACAGAGTGAAAGAGAGTGTGACGAGAAAGGGAGAAAGAGAGAAAGAAAGGAAGAAATATGCTAAACTGGTCTCCTAAAAGCGTCCGTGAATGAACCGAGAGAGGCATGCAGGGCATTCCACACCATTAAAAAACACATTCAAATTTAAATACCTATTCAGTTTTTTCTGAAATTAATTGAATGCACACTAACAAAGTGCAGGGTCTAATTTCCCTCAATGGGACAAACCCGCACTGAAACCCTGCATGCAGTTCTGTAAGACTGTCCTACATTTCCAGAGGAAAACTACAAGCAGTGCTTTACTGATAGAAAAACACTAGCACAAAATAAAATGCAGTACTATCTGACCCTTATTCAACAGTACACGATGGCAAACTATTTTTATATTTACCATGATCAACAAAACCTTGGAAAAACACAGAAAAACAAAAGGCTCTGTGATCACTGAAATATGTCTCAGTGTAAAGAACGGTTCTGTGATTACTGTACTGTAAGTCTTTGTGTAGAGGAAAGGTGCAGTGATTGTTGAACTATGTCTCTGTGTAGAGGAAATGGTCACTGCACAGTCTCCATGTAGAGACATGCTCTGTGATTATAGCACTTTGTTTCCATGTAAAGAAAGGCTCTTTGATCACTCTCCTATGTCTTTGTGTAGAGAAAGACTCTGTGAACACTATACAATACATTCAACTGTCCCATATATCTAGCCAGTCAGAAGCAAGTATTTAACAATACTATGGTATAAAAAACCCAATGTCAACTTTCTACACTTAAATAGAAGAAACACAGTATTATTATTATGATTATTATTAGCATGATATTTAATTTAATATAATTAATGTTGACATTGTTACTTAACCAATCTGTTATTTTCTATTGGTAATCATTGTATTGTTTGGAATGTGGTTGTCAATAAAGCAAATATCATTGTGTTTGTGATCGTGTCATTGGATCTGAGACCGCATGTTTTGGACACTCGGGGAAAGAGAGGGGCGGAGCTGTCAACTGCTCACCATCTGGTGGTGAGTTGTGTCAGGGGGTGGGGGAAGACTGTACAGACCGGGAAAACCCAAACGGGTAGTGCGGGTGAACTGGGAACGTCTGGAGGAGGCCCCCGTCTGAAAAAGATCTTCAACTCACACCTCCGGCTGAGCTTTTCTGGCATCCCTGTGGAGGTTGGGGGCATTGAACCTGGGTGGGAGCTGCGGGGAGCTGTGGTCTAAAGGTCTTAGGTGCATCAAGGGGCGGTTACCCTCGAACGCCCTGGTGGACACCGGTGGTAAGGGAAGCCGTCCGACTGAAGAAGGAAGGCCTTACGGGATATGTTATCCAGGAGGACTCCGGAGACGGTTGCAGTGTACCGACAGACCCGAAGGGCTGCAACCTCTGCTATGAAAGAGGCAAAATAGCGGGTGTGGGAGGAGTTTGGGGAAGCCATCGTCCGCCACCTCAGGAGGGGAAAACGGGGAACTATCCAAGCTGTGTACAGATGGGACACTGTTGACCTCAACAGAGGAGGTAATTGGGCGATGGAAGGAACACTTTGAGGAACTCCTAAATCCCAATAACACGGCCTCTACAGTGGAGGCAGAGCTGGAGGTTGATGGAAGCATCGTCAATCTCCATGGCAGAAGTCACTGAGGTAGTCAAACAACTCCACAGTGGCAAAGCTCCGGGGATTGACGAGATCCGTCCAGAAATTTTGAAAGCTTTGGGTGTGGAGGGGATGTCTTGGATGACACGCCTCTTCAGCATTGCGTGGGAGTCGGGGAAAGTGCCTAAGGAGTGGGCGGACCGGGATGGTCAGCAATATCTCCTCCCTAGCACATGGCTACCAATGACCTCTGACCCAGAGCAATATCTCCTCCTTATCACCAGGCTACTAATGACCTCTGACCCAGAGCAGTATCTCCTCCCTAGCACATGGCTACCAATGACCTATAACCCAGAGCAGTATATCCTCCCTATCACATGGCTACTAACGACCTCTGACCCAGAGCAATATCTCCTCCTTATCACCAGGCTACCAATGACCTCTGATCCAGGGCAGTATCTCCACCTTATCACCAGGCTACCAATGACCTCTGACCCAGAGCAGTATCTCCTCCTTATCACCAGGCTACCAATGACCTCTGACCCAGAGCAGTATCTCCTCCTTATCACCAGGCTACCAATGACCTCTGACCCAGAGCAGTATCTCCTCCTTATCACTAGGATGCTAATGACCTCTGACCCAGAGCAGTATCTCCTCCCTAGCACATGGCTACCAATGACCTATAACCCAGAGCAGTATATCCTCCCTATCACATGGCTACTAACGACCTCTGACCCAGAGCAATATCTCCTCCTTATCACCAGGCTACCAATGACCTCTGATCCAGGGCAGTATCTCCACCTTATCACCAGGCTACCAATGACCTCTGACCCAGAGCAGTATCTCCTCCTTATCACCAGGCTACCAATGACCTCTGACCCAGAGCAGTATCTCCTCCTTATCACCAGGCTACCAATGACCTCTGACCCAGAGCAGTATCTCCTCCTTATCACTAGGATGCTAATGACCTCCGACCCAGAGCAGTATCTCCTCCCTATCACAAGGCTACCAATGACCTCTGACCCAGAGCAGTTTCTCATCCCTATCACAAGGCTACCAATGACCTCTGACCCAGGCCATTACATTATGCTTGGCTTTGGTTTTTTACAGACAAACCTACAATCGGAAGGCCACAAATTATCAGCCTGTGAGCTTCAGTAACTAATTACCTGAAATACCTGAAGTCAACTACCACCGCTCGAAGAAAATAGTATGTTGAAACACAAACACAAAAACACACAAACATACACAAAATATCCTTACGAATGGTGTATGTCAGGTAACATGTTTCTGAAAGATATTTGAATTGTTGACTAAATGAGTGCATCTAAATGTAAATATGCTGTTGTTGCAAGAACATCAGTGTTCACACTTCAAATAACTTCACAATGCTTTAAAACATCTCTCAATCTGTCTTAACAATACAAATAACTTCACAACACTTCAAAACATCTTTCAATCTGTCTTAACACTTCAAATAACTTCACAACATTTCAAGACCACATTTTAACACTTCACAACGTATCAACTCTCTATAGCACACCTCAACATCTGGAAACCGGTTTAAACTGCTTTTGACTGGTTTAGACTGCTTTAGACTGGATTAGACTGCTTTTAGACTGATGGCTGATGTTTGTTGTACTTAATGCACTAACAGCACTATCATCATTATTATTATTATCATTATTATTATCGTTATCATTATTAACATTGTTATTATCATCATTATTATAATTATCATTGTAATTATTGTTATCATTATTAACATTGTTATTATCATTGTTATTATCATCATAATTATTAACATAATTATTATCATTGCTATTATCATCATCATTATACTTTTTATCATCATCATTTTTAAAAACATCATTATTATCATCACTATCATCATTGTTATTAACATCATCATTATTACATTGTTAAAAACATCATCATTATTATCATCATTGTCATTATTATCATAATCATTATTAACATCAATATTATCATCTTTTTTGACATCCTCCTCATTATTATTGTCATCATCAGTATTATCATCGTCATCATCATTATAATTACTGTTAACAATATGTTTAGCATCATCATCATTATCATTATAATCACTGTTAATAATATGTTTAGTATCATCATCATCATCATCATTATAATCACTGTTAATAATATGTTTAGTATCATCATCATTATCATTATAATCACTGTTAATAATATGTTTAGTATCATCATCATCATCATTATAATCACTGTTAATAATATGTTTAGAATCATCATCATCATCATTATAATCACTGTTAATAATATGTTTAGTATCATCATCATTATTATCCTCATCATCATTATTATTGTCAGCAATGTCGTCGGCAACATCATCATTGTCATTATCATAATCACCGCCGTCAGCAACGTCATCATTGTCATTATCATCATCATCTTTGTCATCTGGGGTAAGTAGCAGCAGAGTGGCATAGTCATCCCACTAGACAAACTAGACAGTGTGTGTGTGAGTGTCTGTGTGTAAGGATGTGTCTGTGTGTGTAGGTGTGTGTGTGAGTGCGTGTGTGTGACAGATTCCTCTCACTTTGCAGACATCCTCAATTCCAAACTGACTTGAGTCGATGGTAGCAGAGAAGGATCATCAGGATCTTTGGGACTGACCAGGTGGACTGCCAAGAGCCGAACTCCCCAGACAGCTAGGCAGGTGGAGCGGGGGACGCAGGCTTTTATGGTACGGCAGCAGAATAGTCCCATCATCTCTGCTAATAATGATGATGTGTGTTTCCATTAGTGGAACAGTTGTTTTGATCTACAGAATCAATAATAATTTACTTCCTCAGTTGAACACAAAAACATTGCCACAGTTTTTTTGTGAGGACTGGTTTGGTGATGTAACAATGAATTGAGCAAGGAATCAAATCGGACAGCAATCAGAAATTATCATTCAAAACACATGCCTCACACACTTACCTTTTGTGAGTTAGGCCTTTAAACTGACATTTTGAGAATTACTATTTTAGCAGACTAAATAATCTGTATCCCTGGTGGGATCAATAATATTCTGAGCCTAATAATGAAGTATTGTGGAAAAACAGAAAAGCTAAATTAAACATAACATTAACCATAACATAATTTGGGTTAATAACTGTTATGATGTATTGAACTGTGTAGTCATCTGGGTTATTAACTGTTGTGATGTATTGATCGGTTTAAATTAATCAACATGGTTAATAACTGTTATTATGGAGCTGGGCTATGTAATCATCTGGGTTAATAACTGTTATGATGGTAGTGATCTATGTAATCATCTGGGTTAATAACTGTTATGATGTATTGTTCTGTGTAATCATCTGGGATAACAACTGTAATGATGGTAGTGATCTATGTAATCATCTGGGTTAATAACTGTTATGATGTATTGTTCTGTGTAATCATCTGGGATAACAACTGTAATGATGGTAGTGATCTATGTAATCATCTGGGTTAATAACTGTTATGATGTATTGTTCTGTGTAATCATCTGGGATAACAACTGTAATGATGGTAGTGATCTATGTAATCATCTGGGTTAATAACTGTTATGATGTATTGTTCTGTGCAATCATCTGGGATAACAACTGTTATGATGTATTGTTCTGTGCAATCATCTGGGATAACAACTGTTATGATGGTAGTGAACTATGTAATCATCTGAGTTAATAACTGTTATGATTAATTGTTCTTTGTAATCATCTGGTTTCGTAACTGTTATGATGCATTGATCTGTGTAATCATCTGGGTTAATATCTGACCCAGATGATCACATCATAGTTTACATTTTGGGTGGTAATGTAAAACATTCCAGTGCATTCCTTAATTAATTGCAATAAAAATATGTTTAAGGAGGAAGACTCAAGGTTGATTAACTCATTTATTTGTAGTACTGTAGTTAAAAGATAAAGGTCCTGACATAAAAGCTTCCAAAATAATGTATTGTTAAGTATCCCAACATAAATTAAAGTAATGAAAAACAAATGTTTTGCAGGCCTCATTTGCCTCAGCTAAGGTCAGTATTCATGACAGAAAGACATTGGGTAAAATGGGATTCATAGCAGGATTGGAAGGTGGAAATCACTTCTCACTAAGAAGACCAGGGATGTTTGTTACAATGCACCTTGAAGATCCTCAAGAGTTCTGAAAAAAAAAACTGTGTGGACAGGTGAGTGGAACCTTTTGCGCATCTTGGGCTAACACTTCTATAGGAGGATTTCATTACATTCATCTGTGAGCCAGAGATAAAGCACAGCTGGGTCATGAAGCAAGACGATCCAAAACAGAAAAGAAAGTCTGCATCAGAATCAGAAGACCAAGAAATATAAAATGTTCGAATAGACTCGTCAAGGTGCAGGCATAAAGCCCATTGAAATGTTGTGGCAGGACCTGAAATGCTCAAAAATCCATGATTTGCACGGAGTTGGAGCAGTTCTGGATGTAAGAGTGGGCCAAAATGTCCCCACAGTGCAGTGAGAGATTAATAAAGGCAGGAAGTCTTTGGTAGCATTCATGGCTCCCAGTTCCAATCCAACGTTCTGCACCTAATTCAGATTAGGTTTCTCGGGTTAGGGATCTTGGATTAGGGTTCTCTGGTTTGGGTTCTCGGGTTACACACTTACCTTTGAAAACATTAATTAGCATTGAAAATGTAACCAATGGTCGGGATATTGAGTTATAGCCACAAATAAACAACTTATTACACATTCAGCCCTCCATGAACTGCCACCTTAACGTGGTGGAGGGGTTTGAGTACCCGAGTGACCCTAGGAGCTATGTTGTCTGGAGCTATATGCCCCTGGTAGGGTCTCCCAAGGCAAACAGGTCCTAGGCGACGGGTCAGACTAAGAGCGGTTCAAAACCCCTTAATGATGATAAAAAAATTTAGGTCCGTGACGTCGCCCGGTATGGCGCAGCCGGGGCCCCACCCTGGAGCCAGGCCCGGGGTTGGGGCTCGTACGCGAGCGCCTGGTGGCCGGGCCTTTCCCCATGGGGCTCAGCTCAAAGGAGCGACGTGGGGCCGCCTTCCCGTGGGCTCACCACCCACAGGAGGGACCATAAGAGGCCGGTGCGGAGAGGATTGGGCGGCAGTCGAAGGCGGGGGCCAAGACAGCCCGATCCCTGGACACGGAAACTAGCTCTAGGGACGTGGAACGTAACCTCGTTGGCGGGGAAGGAGCCTGAGATCATCCGAGAGGTTGAGTTATTGGACTTCTGTGCTAGTCACAGTTTGTCCATAACGAACAACATGTTCAAGCATAAGGGTGTCCATCAGTGCACATGGCACCAGGACACCCTAGGCCGTAAGTCGATGATCGACTTTGTTGTCGTTTCATCTGACCTGCGGCCGTATGTCTTGGGCACTCGGGTGAAGAGAGGGGCGGAGCTGTCAACATGAGGTGTGGTTTATTGTGTGTCTCTTGGTATCGCAAAGACACACCCACCTGTCACAACCTGGAAATCCAGCTCACAACCGGCTGTGTCCACCACGATCACAGTGTGAGGTTTTTACGTCATTCCCGATCCAACTCCTCCCCGCCTCACTCCTCACCTGCCACCGTTACACCTTCAGTTCCCGACACGCATGAACGCACCCAACACTCCAGATCCCAATCACCGGAATACTGAACACCTGTACCCTGTTAATCCCTCTATTTAGCCCGTGCTCTACCTCCACTCTAGTGTGAGGTATTGTTCTTAGTGGACCTGCCAAGCCTTCGTAGCAGCTCTGTATTGGCCTTTTGACTCCCAGCCTGTTGTGTTTCTACCCTCCTGTCCCGTCCATCTCCTTATTCCAGATACCTGCGTCCTGACCTGTTTACTTGCCCCGTAGATTCTCTCCCCGCCTAACCCTGCCTGTGTTGTTGCCCTTACGGACTGATTACCCGGAACGCCGACCTCCCTGCCTGCCCCTGGATACTTTTATCGTCTCTCCCAGCCTGTGCTGTTGCCTCCGCGGACTGATCACCCGGCTTCCTGACCTGCTTGCCTGCTTCTGGGTTTCTCGTTCCTGTCCATTCCTGCCTGTGCCGAGGACTGATCTCCTGGTTACTGAACTATCTGCCTGTCTTTATCATTCTTGTGCTAGCCTACTCCCTTGTATGACAAAAAATAAATCTACAATTGCACTTCTGCAATTGGACCCACACTACTCTGGTCTTGGTGTTCCTTACCCACAGCTGGTCATGGATCCACACTAAAACTGAGGGCAGCAATTTAGGCTTGAAATATTGTCTGCCCAGGTTGCTCATTAGATTTTTTATTTAACATTACGTTGTACGGGGAAATCAAGCTAAAAAGTTGAGTCCTGCTTTACAGCCATAAATAAAGCGCATCAGACATTTGAACTGCCTTATAAGTACCACTGCTTCTAACTTAAGCTTACTTTAAAGGACATTCCAGTCTGGGGTTGGGGCTTAGCATAATCTAGGCTACACTATCTTTGTACACTTTCTGAGGCAATAATATTATTATAATACTTGTATGGATGTCAATCTCAATATATTTGACCATTTCATCGTTAACAATCCCCTACTTTACCCCAAAAACTATCCCCTGCAATCCCCCAAAAACTATGTAATGTAATGATGTGCCAATCATTTAAACCCAATATTCAATAGAAATTGTATAACCCTGTTTGCACAAAAGGTGAAATGCTGCATAAAATGCAAATAGAAACAGAATGCAATGATGTGCAAATAATGTACTCCTATATTTAATTTAAAATAGTAAGACAACATATCAAATGTTGAAAATGAGAAATGTTTTTGAAAAGATACATGACTATTTTCAATTTGATGCCAGCAACATGTTTCAAAAAAGTTGGGACAGGGGCATGTTTACCACTGTGTTGCATCACCTCTTCTTACAACAATACTCTGTAAATTCTTTGTGAACTGAGGAGACCAATTTCTGTTGTTTCGAAAGTAAAATATATTCCCATTCTTGCTTGAGATAGGACTTCACCTGCTCAACAGTTCGGGGTCTCCTTTGTGGTATTTTTTGTTTCATGATGCACCAAAAGTTTTTAGTGGGTGACAGGTCTGGACTGCAGGCAGGCCAGTTTAGCAACTGGACTCTTTTACTACACAGCCATGCTGTTGTAATACGTGCAGAATATAGTTTGGCATTGTCCTGCCGAAATAAGCAAGGACTTACCTGAAAATGACATTGTCTGGAAGGCAGCATTTATTGCACCAAAACCTATATTGTTCAGCAGTAATGGTGCCTTCACAGACCCAAACCCAACTTGTTTATACCAACCCGTTTCCAAAACGTTGGGATGCTATATAAAATGTAATGAAAAACAGAATTGTACTCGTTGTACTCTACTTATCCTTGTTCTATGACAATAATGTTGTATTTAATCTAAAACAAGGCTGAAAACGAATCTTGGCCGTGATCTTCGGGCCCTCAGACGGCACTGCATTAAAAGCAGATATGATTCTGCATTGGAAATCACTGCACTTCTGAAAACCACTATCTGTGAACACAGTACGTCGCTGCATCCACAAATGCAAGTTAAACTCTACCATGCAAAGAAGAAACCAGATATAAACAAGATGCAGAAACGCCGCTGGCTTAAGATGGACTGAGGCGAAGTGGAAAACTGTCCTGTGGTCTGACAAATCAAAATTATTTTTGGGAATCATGGACGCTGCCTCTTCCGGACTAAAGAGGAGAGGGACCACCTGGCTTCTTATCAACGCACAGTTCAAAAGCCAGCATCCGTGATGGTATGGGTGTGCATTAGTGCACATGGCATGGGTGAACAATTCACCATTAATGCTGAACAATATATACAGGTTTTGGAGCAACATATGCAGCCATCCAGACAATGTCTTTGTATTACAACAGCATGGCTCCGTAGTTATAGAGTCTAGGTGCTAAACTGGCCGGCCTGCAGTCCAGACCTGTCACCCATTTAAAACATTTGGCGTATTATGAAATAAAAAATACAACACAGGAGACCCCAAACTGTTGAGCAGCTGAAATCCAATATCAAACAAACTGGGAAAACATTTCACTTTCAAACCTATAGCAATTGGTCTCCTCATTTCCCAAACACTTACAGAGTATTGTTGTAAGAAGAGTTGATGCAACACAATGGTAAACATGCCCCTGTCCCAACTTTTTTGAAACGTTGCTGGCATCAAATTCAAAATGGGCATGTATTTTTACAAAAACCCTAACATTTCTCAGTTTCAACATTTGATATGTTGTCTTACTATTCTCAATGAAATACAGGAATACATTATTTGCACATCATTGCATTCTGTTTCTATTTGCATTTTATGCAGCATCACAACTTTTGCGCAAATGAGGTTGTACAATTTCCTATTGAATATTGGGTTTAAATGATTTGCACATCATTGCATTTTGTTTTTCTTTACATTTTACACAGCGTCCCATGTGGACCTGTACTTTGTTAGATCAAAGCATTGACAGCGCCAGTGAGTGTTGCTTTTAATCAAGAACATGTCACATAAATAAGGTAAAGTGTTTAATGGATCCCCCAAACAATGGAACATTTGTGTGGGAATTATGCTCGTTTTAAATCAGTGATTTTCTTAAGCCTTAGTTGGAAGGCAGTAATGCCACTTTCCTTGCATGTTTAATCTCTAAAACCTCTCCCCATGTGCACATTTCTATACAAAGTTAGCACAGGCGTATTAACTGTAACCAATCAAAGATTGAGGAAGTAGCTATTTGGCTGGAGAGACGACTACTGGTTGCGGGTTTGAAGCCCGCCAGCAAAATTGCTAGAGTCCAATGTAATTTAGTTACCTAATGTAATGGACGGGACTGCATTTGCAGTTAGCCTCCATTTTGTATAGATGCCAGTATTATGGAAGTTAACAAACACAATGCAATTGCTTGTAAACTGATTACATCTTTTCTATCTGGATTCCTCTCGTTCTGTTATTTCCACAACACATGATACTGTTTCAAGATGGGGACCAATTAACTACCTGTCCTGCCCAAAGCTATTGTCAGAAATAACACTAATAACTGTTAACTCTAATAATTAATTAAAATCTAGTGGATCTTCAATAATTTCAGTAGAGGAATAGAGTAGAAAATCAATGTAGAGTGAATTATATAAAAGCATTGTGATGCTAGCCACAATAAGGATTTGCCACAATAGGGGATCTTTTATTTTCTTTCAAGACATGCAAATTAAAATAAACCCTTAGGTTATTTTGCATAAATCTTTCACAGCTCAAATGGGAAATACGTCATGATGCGTTTCAGACCAGCCTCTAGGGACAGTGGGAGGGCAGTTACACTGAGAGAATTTTTGAAAGCGCAAAGTGGTCAAGAATGATTCAACAGGATCTTCATTCCATTGGCTTCAATTTTGAATCCATGGAGAGGTGACTTTTTTCCAAAACCCACACCTTAAGCACAGTACTGTGATACCTAACTTTACCCCAAACCTTAAGTACAGTACTGGGATATCTAACATTAACCCAAACCTTAAGCACAGTACTGGGATATCTAACCTTACCCCAAACCTTAAGCACAGGACTGTGATATCTAACCTTACCCCAAACCTTAAGCACAGTACTGTGATATCTAACCTTACCCCAAACCTTAAGCACAGTACTGTGATATCTAACCTTACCCCAAACCTTAAGCACAGTACTGTGATATCTAACCTTACCCCAAACCTTAAGCACAGTACTGTGATATCTAACCTTACCCCAAACCTTAAGCACAGTACTGTGATATCTAACCTTACCCCAAACCTTAAGCACAGTACTGTGATATCTAACCTTACCCCAAACCTTTAGCACAGGACTGTGATATCTAACCTTACCCCAAACCTTAAGCACAGTACTGTGATATCTAACCTTACCCCAAACCTTAAACTGAATTGTAAGACATCATAGGTTTTTGATTAATTATCCATTTTAGTAAATATGACATGTCTTTGTAAAGGCATAGTGTGGCATAGTATACGTTTTGGTTGTAAACTGTAATGTGCTCTAAAGTAACATCTAATTCGTCAGATTTACGTACGAAAAATAAAATTTTACCCTGAGACCATGTTGTTTATTTGAATGCCAAAAGGCTTGATTCTTATTATGACTAGTTTCACACAAATTTGAGCTAGCCAAGACATTACTTGTTGGCGTGATTGCAATTCAAAACCAAACCTGATTTACATACTGATGCAATCACTGGGGACTTACTGTTTTCAATGAGAGTGAAAAGTTGGTTCTCGCTGCACTTGATATTTAAGCTGCTTTTAAAAGCAAATGTAAAACATTACTGGCATTAATTAATTTTATTGTCATAATAGCAAGCAGTCTGGCATGGTTAGCTAAGCAACTGAGTCTGGCATGCTTAGCTAAGCTAGCAAGTCTGGCATGCTTAGCTAAGCTAGCTAGTCTGGCATGGTTAGCTAAGCTAGCGAGTCTGTTTGTTCGGTTATCAAGGCAGCTACTTGGCTGGAAACTGGCTAGCTACTACCAATGAAAACATTTAATAAAAATATTTACTGAATATATTTAATAAATATATTTAATGAACGCATTTAACATAAAACATGCAATTATTATATTTAATGAACAAATGTAATGAACACATTTATTAAATACATTGAAGAACACATTAAATAAATACAAATGATTAGTACATTCAATTAACAAATGCAATAAACACATTGAATTATAACATTTACCTAAGCAAATACAAAAGAAACATAGTTTAAAGGCAATAATCATGTAAATCTGTTGTGACCAAATCTAAAAAGAAAACACACTAACAAAAGAATTATTTTTGCACTTTCTTTCTGTTTTGGGATGGAAATATGAAGTGGGATGGAGGAATGTAGGGATGAAGACGTTGAGGGGTGGAGGAATGAAGAGATGCAGGGACAAAAGGATGAAGGGATGGAGGAATGAAAAGATTCTGGGATGGAAGGATGAAGGGATGAAGGGATGAAGAGATGTGTGGAGGTATAGAGAAATAGGGGGGAACAAGAAGAAGACCTGTTCAGGAGATTTTCTCTATACACTTTCTATCCGGTTCTGCTGTGGAAAAACACACAGACACACGCACAGACACCCACAGACACACATACAGACACCCACAGACAAACACCCACAGACACCCACAGACAAACACCCACAGACGCCCACAGACACACACTGACACCAACAGACACACAGACACACCCACAGACAGTCACTAAAACACAGACACAAAGACACCCAAAATCACATGGACAGACTGACACCCACAAACACACAGACTAACACCCACAGACACACAGACATGCACCCACAGACACACAGACAGACACCCACAGACACACAGACAGACACCCACAGACACACAGACATGCACCCACAGACACACAGACAGACACCCACAGACACACAGACTAACACCCACAGACACACAGACATGCACCCACAGACACACAGACAGACACCCACAGACACACAGACTAACACCCACAGACACACAGACAGACACCCACAGACACACAGACTAACACCCACAGACACACAGACAGACACCCACAGACACACAGACTAACACCCACAGACAAACAGACTAACACCCACAGACACACAGACAGACACCCACAGACACACAGACAGACACCCACAGACACACAGACTAACACCCACAGACACCCAGACTAACACCCACAGACACAGAGACAGACACCCACAGACACACAGACAGACACCCACAGACACACAGACAGACACCCACAGACACACAGACAGACACCCACAGTAAACAGTAGATAGTGATGATGTGTGTGAGTGTATGTGTGCTGTATATGTCTCTTTTGTCTGTCTTTCTGTTTGTCTATCAATCTGTACATCTGTCTGTCTGCCTCTGTGT